>NC_057691.1:771771-806771 GCF_014466175.1 Vespula pensylvanica | reverse complement strand
TATGTTTATTCCGAATATTCCATCCCACCAATCCACCATCATCATCCCCCGTCATTTTCCATGTTACTTTTTACAAAGTTTGTATGTTTTTAGATTCACTCGAGCGTGCGAGAAAGAGAGAGAAAGAGAGAGAGAGAGAAAGAGAGAGAGAGAGAGAGAGAAAGAGACAGAGAGAGAGAGACAGAGAGAGAGAGAGAGAGAGAGAAAAGTTGTCAGAGAGACGAAGTAGAAAGAGAGGGAAATATATGAGTGGCGTGGAGGTTTGGAGGAGAAATAGGGAGAGGGTGGTAGAGGAGTGGGAGCAGGTAGAATAGCGAACAGAAAGAATACACTGAGAGGGGAACGCTTATCGGTGATGTAGTAGTAGTTATGTAGGTGTCTATGTATTAGAGGGACGAAGCTTGGATGAGCACGAAGCTAAAAGATGAAAGTATAACCCGGGCAACAGTGGCTCCCAAATTGTTAGCGATGTATTATACATCACTGGTATATGGATGAAACCATTCGTTTCTCGTCGTGGTCTTTTTTATAGAAGGAATTTTTATCGGGATAAAAACAACATGTCGGCCATTTTGAAATAAATTCATCTCGACTCGTTTATTCGATCATTTTATTAAAATTTTTATTAAAACGAAGGTATACCAATTCATTGCTTTCTTTTTTGTTTTTTGTTTTTTGTTTTTTTTTTGTTTTTTCTCTATTATTTATTTCCTTTCATTAATTCTCTTTCATTTATTTTATTTTTCTCTCTTTCTTTCTTTCTTTCTTTCCTTTTTTTTTTTTTTCATTTTCTTTTTGTTCTATTATATCTTTCGAGAATTTTATTTGAGAAAATTATGTCGTCCGCTTTTTTCTGCTTTTTTTCTTATTCATTATCGCAGTTATTTCGAGTATGAGTGGTAGTTAGGAAAACGGAAGTACGTTCTTTATTTATCCGTTTGCATCGGGAATGAGAAGAAATTTAATGTATTTGACGAACATAAAGATAAGCCTTGTAATTACGACGTCGCTACGAGGTATCCGTCGAGGCAATTAAATTATTCTCTAAAGCGGAATGGATAACGATCCGTTAGAGAATAATAATATAAAGTTGTATTAATAACTATGTAACTAACAATAAACACTGATCATTATCGGCGCTACTGGTATAATTTCGTGTAATTTCTTCGAGGTTGGAATAGATACGTCGGTAATTCGTTATCGAATTATGAATAAACGATAAAATGAGTGACCGACTAAAATGTCGGTAAGGAAGAGATTTATATTATTGATATCTGTTTTATCTTCTAACGATATTCGATGCTTATCCCCGTCGATAAAATTTGTTTAAAAAACTTACCTACTTACCGTACGATCAAATCGATTATCTTACAATGATAAAATTCCAATTGGAAGTATATTTACGTAATAAGAAAACATTCGTAGGTAATATAAAAACATTGTTAAAATGAAAACGAAATAATATTCTTATTTTCTTTTACAGGACGAGGTGTTGACGATATCCGAAAAAGTTGTTGTCCGTGTTCACGACTTGGTTACCTGGTTATCACCTACGTTGGAATGGTCGTGGGGCCGTGAAATTTTTTACCCGAGTTCACCAACACCAACATCCTCTCCTGAGAGCAGTCCACCGAGATACGAAATTCCTCAACCCCAGGTGTTGACCGATCCTGGAATTGATTTTTCTGACGTTGACAAACAACAAAAGGAATATGAGAGCAATATAAGTTCTTCGAAAAAATCCGATTGTGACGGTCAAACCAAAGTGGTTGTACTTTCGTATCCGAGGTATTGTAGATATCGAGCACTTTTACGAAGATTGGAAGGTGCAGAACCTTCCTGGCTTTGTTCTTCGGTAGCTGCTGCACTCGGTGGATTCACTGCTACACCTGGAACGCGCGTACTCTTCTGCAGAGATACCTTTGATTATCCCGACTTGGAGACTCATGAACTACTCTGCAACCATTTAGGTAAAATTTCATTTCGTACGTTTATAAACTATATACATTCAAAATAAACTTATATTACGATATATCATTTTATTTATTTACATATCGTTAAATATATATATATATACATACGTCATAACATATATATATATATATATATATATGTTATAACATATTATATATATATGTGTGTGTGTGGGTGTTCATAAATTTTTTCGAGAAAATATTTATTGGCATCAAATTTTAATATGATAACTTTCTATTTCAATGATCATCGTATCGAATGATACTTCGTAACGATTTAATTAAATATATCGTGTCAATGATGATATGACAAATTGTAATAATACACGTTAAAGTTTTCACGCAATTTTAAAAGTTATTTTTTGATATTAGTATAATGTAAGTTAGAAATGAGTGTGTGTGTGAGAGAGAGAGAGAGAGAGAGAGAGAGAGAGAGAGAGAGAGAGAGAGAGAGAGAGACAGAGAGGAAGAGAAAGGAAGAGAGAGAGAGAGAGAGACAGAGAGAGAGAGAGAGAGACAGAGAGGAAGAGAAAGGAAGAGAGAGAGAGAGAGACAGAGAGAGAAAGAAAGAGAGGAAGAAAGAGAAAGAGAGAGAGAGAGAGAGAGAGAGTGAGAAAGAGAGTGAGAAAGAGAGAGAGAGTGAGAAAGAGAGATAGGGTGAGAAAGAGAGAGATAAATTGTACTTACATATAACTTCAAGATAACTAAGAAAAAATCTTAACCTCTTACTTCTTCTACTTGTCATTTTTGTTAAAACTTTTATGAAATGTTCTTAACATCAATCTATTATGATTGTTGATCTTCTATTGTATATAGACAAATTGTAAATTAAATATAAACAATGAATAAATGCAATTGAAACGTTTAATTTTAATATTTATGTAGAATTAATTTACATAAAAATTCACGATACATTATTTTACTTAATTTTTACGTAAATGTCATTTAATTTTGCAAAAATATTCATATATATATATATATATGTATATATGTATATATGAATTCTTTAACATTATTTATTTTCCTTCATTCACAACTTTTTTTCTGTTATCACGACACGAAATATTTACATTGCACATTGCATCATCTCAATACAACACAATCACTCTTTTTTTTTCAAGATTTTTCGATACTTCCTTATGGTTAGGTTAATGAATTCTGCAAACCTATAAGAAAAAAATTATCTTAAAAAATTGTTGAAAAAAAGAGTGATTGACGTTTCAAAATCACCTAACATCTTTTAACCTATCACTAAAAGTTATTGGTTGGTCTTGTATATTTTTAGTTTCATGATTTAACCTATATATACATACATACATACATACATACATACATACATATATATATATATGTATATATATATGTATGTATATATATTTATTTCTAATTTCGTGATTCTAACCCAGTTCTTACAACTTTGAATGATCTATTTGTGTTATATATAATCATCATGCTATAATTTATGTTACACGAAAAAATTTACATACGTCTAACGACAGAAATAAATGAAAAGTATTACGAATCGTATTATTAACACTTTTTATTTACGTATTAATATGCATATATATATATATATATATATATATATATATATGTGTGTACACATATGTAGTTGAATATAAAAAAGATCATAAACTATAAAATATTTATTATTACTATCATCATGCGATATGGTTATTTCCAACGATAACATTTTTTACTGTAAAACGTATATCATTATATCATTAAAATAAAAATCATTATACGAAATGATCCTATTGGTTTTGCTACGACAACAAGACAAGAAGATTCGTTGATTATCTTGACCAATGGAAAGTAAGCGACTATTATCGAATGTTTACTACGATATTAATTGGTTATAATAGACGTTAAGTCTAAATAACACTTGATAGGTTTGTTTTTGTCGATGAATAAAAAAATATAATAAAGAAAGAAAGAAAAAAAGAAAGAAAGAATTGATTGAAAACTCTTACGTCTCTTCGTTCTCACGTCAATAGTTTTTATACATTTCATTTTCCATTGAAAAGGAAATTGAGAAATTATATTAATCGTCCAAGCGATACCGAGTGAAGCTTGTTGTTGTTGGGTATATGAAAAAGATAAAGAAAAAGAAATGTGTCGATAATTAAAGAAAGCTTTCGATTGATTTTTTTTCTATACACATACACACACATATACACACACACATACAGAGAGAGAGAGAGAGAGAGAGAGAGAGAGAGAGAGAGAGAGAGAGAGAGAGAGAGAGAGAGAGAGAGAGAGAGAGAGAGAGAGAGAGAAGAAAAAGAAAAAAGAAAAAAGAAAAAAAGAAAAAAAAATTTTTTTTCGATGATATAATCGAAATTATATTCATAATGTTAATATGATCTCTAAAGAAATATTTATATTTCGTCGAACACTTTTCAATCGTAAGATTATTTTTATTTTCATCAGTCGATGGACCGGTCGCTAGTATCAACGTATCGCGTACGTACGTTAATGGAAAGACGGCGTGTTCCTAACCTATATATTTATGTATATACGTATGGATGGATATATGTGTGCGTATAACACGTAGGTATATTTGGGTGAGCGATCACGTCGAGGTTATAAAGTTTCTTTTTGATCGTATTGACTTGCAAATTTTTGCGTACGATTCGTTCCAAGTATAATTCTAATAATAAAGATATCGTAAGGGAAAGAGAAGAAGGATTAAGAATCTCAATTAATTGATATTCGGAGCTTTTCGTACTTTACAAGTTTACTATCGGTGTCACTTTATTACGTCAGCGAAAAATTATGCCGATCATCATGAAGATTCGCAAGAATCGAATCATCTATTTGAAGATAAAGGATAAAAAAGATGCACAATTGGGTGTATCTGGATGTAAGTGTCTTCTTCTTCTTCTTCTTCTTTTCTTTTTTTTTCTTCTTCTTCTTCTTCTTCTTCTTTTATCTACTTTCTTTTTTCTCGCGAATATCATAAATACTTGGAAGATAATTTTTCATTGAAGGAAAGGCCACGTAGTTATACACGTACGTACGTGATGGAGGTGTAGTCCATTTTTCTTTTTTTTTTTTTTGCTGCTTCGTGTTTTAATCGCGCAAAATTTGCTGACTAATCTCTTGATGGTTTTAAAGGAAAAAAAAAAAAAAAAAAAAAAAAAGAAAAGAAATAAAAGATGAAAGAAAGGGAAAAAATGCCGAGGGAGAATGATATATGAATAAATGATATTTGTCAATGATATTTATTAATTATGATCGTTATATCTTTATCTTGGAAATTTCATAATTATATATTTTTAATTCTTTACTTCTTTTTTTAATAATTTATTGTTATATATAATGCGTATTATATATTATTAACGAATTATAATCGTATTGTACGTATATATATATATATATACATATATATATATGTACATATATATATATATGTACATATATATATATATATATATCATGCAATTACATATATATGTACATATATATGATCTAACTATTAATAAATAAGTAATAAAATTGTAACATAACTATAAATAATTATATATATATATATATATATATATATATAATATTATGTAAAACTATAATAATTTAATTTTATAATATAACTATAATAGTATTATTATACCGAGTGATATTCAAGGTAAAACGTTGCCATATTGTTATCTAATGTACACGACATTTCTTCGAGAAAGAATTATTTAATTTCAAGGTTTTTTCAAGATCCCTTTTTTTTCTTTCTTTTTTTTTTTTTTAAATAGAACACATCGTTTGAAGTGAAATAAGAAAGAAGAAACGAATAATCATCGTTGGAAATATTCTTTTTTTTTTTTATTTTTTTTTTTTTAATTTAATCGATCTTCAATCTTTCAAGATATTTAACAAGATTATCTGTATCTAAAAGAATGTTTATAAATTGCTCGAATAATACCTGCGATTCTCGATCGTTCGTAAATCTTTTATAGACTTGTTTATTTGTTTTCATTAACGTTTATATCAAACGTGCACGTATGCATAAGTATATTCACATTTGCATGAGAAGAGACGTAAGAGATAATATACGATTACGCTAATTAAACACTTCGTCTTTTATAGACAATATTACATAGTTATTTCTAAGAATTAAATTTATTAGCGCGTAGTTAACATTTTTTTTGTTCGTCATCTCTTGCGATTTGGAAAATATTGATGATTCGTCGGCGACTTGATTTTCTAATTTCAAAATGTGCAAAGATATTTTGATCGAAGATAATTATTTTACAAAATCGAAAATGAATAAAAAAGAAAAGTAAAAGAAAGAAGAAAAAAGAGAGAGAGAGAGAGAGAGAGAGAAAGAAAGAAACAAGAATTGTATCTTCTTTCATAATATGATATAATAGTTTTATATGTATCGTATAATTATAATTAAGGTTGTTATTTATTGTATCAATATTTTTAAACATTTAATCGATATTTGAAAATAAATGTTCAATGTTTATAATATAATAGTATCGATATGCAATATAAGTGACGCAATATTGACGTAATCGTGACATTTAATTATTTATATTGATTAAAATATTCATATATATATATATATATATAAATAATCAATATATATATAAATAGTCTCTCTCTATATATATATATATATGAATAAATAATCAATATATGTATATATATATATATATACACACACATAAATAGTCTATATATATAAAAAAAATATTTATTAATTAATAAAAATTATTAAACAAAATGCATGAATACAAATGTATAATTAAATATCAAAAAACAACAAAAAGAAAAAAAGAATTAAATTATATAAATTTTATTGACACAATTTGATCTTGTATATGAATAAACAAAGTCGAAAATTTGGTCATAATCGAAATGAATTTTCAGCGCCTAAATTGAAAGGACGGCCACGAAGGAAACGTAAAAAGCGAAGTGCTTCACCTGGTGAATCCAGTAACGAGAGTGAAGCTTCGGTTGCTTCTTCGTCAAAATGTGCATTGAGCAATTCGAGTCAACAATTGATACCAGCTCCTGTTGGAAGGCCACCATCTGCGGGTGTACGTCGAAGCGAACGCAAAACAAGTGCCGAAGAAAAAAAATTTATGGTCGATGTACAGAATTTCATGAGTTCACGAGGCACACCAGTTGGAAAAATGCCATTGTTGGGATACAGGCAAAGTCAGTATACATGTTTATCTTTTTTTTTTTTTTTTTTTTAATTTTATTATTTTTATTATTATTTTTATTATTATTATCAATCCTTTGAACTATAATCATTTGATATTTTATTTTATTTTATTTTTATTTATTTATTTTTCTTTCCTTTGGATATTTCCATTTTATTATATGATTTTTTAATTAATTGGACTAATTCACTCTATATATTTTTTAATCAATTAGATATTTCAAAAAATTATGAAACGAGTATAGACTTAAAATTAGAGATATTAACTGATGTTGGTGAAACCGAAATTTAAAAGAACATATAACTGAGAATTATAAATTTCGTTAATCAAGTAACAAGTGAAATGTTACAAAATGTAAAATATAGAAGAAGTAATATTACAAGATTACTACGATTGTGTATAATATAAAATATTTTGGACTTTATTTATTGTTAATAATTCTTTTTTTTTTTTGTTGGTTATGGTAAATCAATTCTATAGTTTTTGTTTTCAAGAATTTTCACTAATATAATAAATAAACTTATTATAAAATTCTTTTTTTTTTTTTTTATGTTTTTCAGTTTTTCATTATCTCTCAAGTTTACTTTCATTTGACATTATTTATTATAAAACTGTAAACGTAACTAATAAATTATTACAAAACATAATTATTAACTTTAATACCATAATGACTGTTTCAAAAATAATTGATTAAAATGCCTAATTAATTGAGATGAAAAAATACATAAAAAATTATTCCATAAAAAAAAGTTAAGATTCATTAAACTTCTGATTTAAATGGAAGTTGGATATTTTATTTCATAATCTTAAAATTATTGCTAAATCAATGAGTATTAAAATTATTGTTGAATCATTGTCATTAAATCATGAAAATTTTTTTAATATATTCTTTTTTCTATTACTCCTAACGAACAAGATATTCAACTAACTTTTACTTTATATATATAATCAACCTCTGTGTGTGTGTGTGTGTGTGTGTGTGTGTGTGTGTTGTTAGTGTATCCTTTTTTCTTCAAGGATTGTTTTATTCGACTAAACTATAATTTATCCTTTATTCTTCGATTTAACATCGTTCGTCGTTCATTCGCTTGTTTACTCTTTTCAATAATAATTGGGTCGCGTCCATCGGGTGTTCGCTGCCAGTTGTTTTTATTTTTAGACGACAGTTTATCGTTTTTTTCCTCTCGTTGCTTATTTTTATCTCGAAGAGAGAAACAAACATAAATGGAAACGACGATATTAAAGATATTTTCGTTAAATATCCAATAAAAATGATTCGCGTTATATTCGACTTTGTCGGTGGATTGATTATTAATTTATAAGTGTCTATGCATTTAGCAATTTAACAAATGAAAAAAAAAGGAAGAAGAGTTTTGTTTTTTTGATACCGTCCCAAATTCAATTAACGTTGTTTCTTAACTAATTAATTTTCGAATTCTATTCTGCTTTTATTCAGAAATTAACAATTTTTCAATTTCTTTGACGATAAATTATTAAATCGTGAGTTTTTATTTTTGGTAAATGTCAGATTCAAAGTTCATTCTTTTCTTTCCTCTCTCTCTCTCTCTCTCTCTTTTTTTTTCAATGAAATTTTAACAATAAAATTTCAATTTCGTTTTTTGACACTGTTCCTAATTCTACGCTTCTTAGTCAATTAATTCTCAAATTAATGTTTCTTTTTCTTTTTCATGAGAAATCATTCAATTGTCAGTTTTTATTTTTAATAAATATCAAAAATATTCTATATCCGTGTTTTCAATCAATATTCGTTTTCTTGATCGTTCTTAGCCGATTAGTTTTCAAATTGTATGTTTTTTTTTTTTTTTTTTTTTTTCCCCTTAGAGATAGATAATTTTTCGATTATTTTTATGACAAATCATCCAATTGTCAATCATTATATTCAATAAATATCAGGAACATTAAAGTTTTCAATAAATATTACATCTTCAATTCGTTTTCTTAATAAATTATTATCATTATCGCAGATCACTCAGGCTAACAAGCTTTTCTAACGATCTCTGTGTTCTTTTTTTTTATAATCCTTTCTCTCTCTATTATAATCCTTTTTTAAATTTGATCGCATGTTGTTTCCTCGTTGATTGGTGTTTCACGGTATTTTCTTTCTCCTTTTTTTTTTTTTTTTCTTTTTTCTTATGCAGGTGTATTCGTTTGTGTGCGCTAGAACGTTCCGCAATGTTTTCCATCGTTGATATTCTTTGGATGTTTTTCTTTCCGCGTCTTTTTATCGATCTAACAGTTCCACTTGTCCTAACCGTTATCATTTCCTTGTTACATGGGAATAATCTAACAATACACAGTATATTTTGAAAGGAATTTTTCAATCAAATTGTTACCTATTGATTTGTTTCATGAAAAATAAATGAAGTGTCATCTGACAGAATCGATCGAACAATTCTGTGGAAAAGAAAAGAAAAAAAGAAAAGATAAAAAAGAAAGAAAGAAAAATACAAAAGAATAGATCATTGTGCGACGTCGTAGTGCATAGGATTAAAATTATAATTTCAAAAAAAAGAAGAAAAAAGAGAGAGAGAGAGAGAGAGAGAGAGAGAAAAGTTTAAAACGAATCGTGCCAATAATTTACAAGATATATGATTTGATTTTTCTTTCACAGTCGATCTGTTCCTGTTTTACACGAAGGTACAGACACTCGGTGGATACGATTCCGTTAGCGCTGGACGTCTCTGGAAAACCATTTACGATGATATCGGTGGAAATACAGGATCCACCAGTGCTGCTACTATAACTCGTAGACATTACGAAAGGTAGGATGGACTATAATAAACAAACAAACAAACAAACAAACAAATAAACAAAACAAGAAAGAAAGAAAGAAAGAAAGAATGATTATGTAGAATTGTTAATAACAAAGAACTTTTTTCCAGGTTGCTTTTGCCTTATGAAAGGTATCAAAGAGGTGAGGAACCCAAAGTGAGATTAACACACGGTAGACGTACGAAAACGAGTAGTATATCTGAAAGTCCGGTGGATGGGGATCAAGAGACCAGCGACTCGCGTTCATCGGAGACACCACCGTTGGTTGAAACACCACCTGTAAACACTACTCCACCTTTGCAAGCAGTTTTATCGAGCTCGGTAATGACGCTATTAAAAAATACAAATGAACGATACGAAAATTGTTTCTTAAATAATAACGGAGAAATCGATGTTTTCAGTCATTCCCATCGAACGAGAAACCGAAATCAGAAGTTGGAAAGACATCCTCTTTGCGTAGCGTGAGAGTTAAACCGGAACGTTTGAAATCATTGAATACAATAATCGCCAACAATACAGCACCAACCAGCCAACAAACCAATCAACTGCCAAGTCCTCCTCCGTCATCGAACACGCCAATTTCGACTCCGAGTAGTACACCTTCCACGACGCCTACGATCGTAACCGGGAATCAAAGTGTTCTCGAAAGGCAATTAAACAGTCCTCTCGTGTCCCAACAAGTACCACCGTCTTGTTCGTCTCCAGGATTACCAGTGAGCACAGTAGCCATGAACGCATCGACGGTAGTAACGTTGACGCCGCCACCTGAAAAAGATATGAAAGAGATTAAATTAGATCCTAAGCAAACGACTCTGCTGGCACAGGGTAAGGAGAACATACCGTTGTTCGGTGAGAAGCCAATCTTCACGGAGAAGGCGATAGTACCGCCGAGATCACCCGAGGTGATCGATCTCGAAAATGAAAGTGATACGAGTAGGGATAAGATAATAATACCAAGTTTTAAAAAACGAAAATTAGAAATATTGCGAGAGGGCGGTCTCGAAGTTACAGCCGTTGATCTTGATGCAAGACCGAGCGTGATTCAGAGCAACGTAGCGGCTGTTCCGCCTACGGCGAAACCCGACGATAAGTTACCGTCGTCTTATCCGCTTTCCGTTACTCCGAATTCGGTACCGAAACTTATATCCGTTACCGTGACACCCGACATAGGACATATGTTGCCATCACCTCAGGAGAATCAGACCAATCATCAACAGCCTCGGTTTCAGTCCCAAGGAAAACAACATCCCGTCCATTACAATAACAATAATACTACGACGAACAACAATAATACGACGAACAGTAAAGTTATTAATCTTGGTAGTTCGAACAATGCTGGATTGTTGCAGTTATACGCGAATGCGAACATGGTACCAGCGTCGGCAACCCAGATGGTTAATTCCAATCATCGTTTTCTACCACCGAACGTTCCTAACGGGAGAATAATATTACCACCGAAGGTTACGCAGTCGAGGTCAATTTTCGCGCACAACGAAAAAACTGTATACGGAAATCCAAAAGACATTCTAATTTCTCCAAAGTATCGTCCTACGCAGCAGCGGATACAGCCACAGCCGATGATCGGTAACAGTGACTTCAGTGGAAACGTTGGGGTTCTCGATCTAACGCAAAAGCCAACCGAAAAGGCAACTTTCTCAAGACCGAGTCTAGAGATAGTTAGGGTACCTGTAGTGCCGAGGCCTAATCCGCTCAATTTAGAAATGAGGAAATCGCCGACGATTAAAGATAAGCCAACCGATTGTACGACGAAACGAGCGTCTTTTCCCGGTTATCAAACTGTTCTCGATAGTCGGACTATGGCATCGAATAATTTAGAAATCACATTAGTCAATCCTAAACTAAAAACTAATAATCATAGCAGTGTACCGTCGTCTCACGTGCAAATACCGAGCCCACCTAACAGAACTAGTAACCATCCTTCGGTAACACAAAGGAGACAAATTAACGGGAAATATGCGGGAAGAAACGAACCAGTGTCGCCGTATACACCAAGGAAACCCACGCATCCCGTAATACCCAATGTACCTAATCTAAATCATCTGAATAGTGTGAATTCTTCTTATCCTAGGATGACTAACAACGTTCAACAACAAATAGGTATAGATAGAAGGAAAACATGCGAGGCTGGCAAGGATCAGCAACGTAGAATTAGCGACGGTGATAAACCTGTAGTGTTGCAATCACAACAGCAGGACGTAAGACAGACCACAGAGATTGGACGGCGTCACAGTGTACCAAGTATACCCTCCGGTTTTATACCCACTGTGCCACCAAGCAATCCAGCTTTTCTTTCGCAACTGCCAAACACTCCAGGCAAGTTCCTACCAATATTGGACCCCATGTACTACTCTGCCATTTACAATGGCTTGTTTCCACCTCCGATACCGCCTGCAGCTGCAACGTCCTTTCTACCACCGGAGTTCAGCGCTTACTACAAGGAACTATTAGCTTCCTCGCAACCAAGACTGGGGATGGCAGGTCAGCATCAACCTGCTGTACCGACATCCAAATAGACAATGGGATCTCGTCCAGCATATCTGGTCTAATTAAAAAAATTGGATGGTGGCTTAATTTTTAAAGACATGATCCGTCGGACTTCCTTGTTGTAAATAAGTGTTGAAAGTATTCATGGAATACCGAGAACAGAATTAGTGCGAAGATAGAAATGCGGCATAGTATAATAATTGTGTCATTTTTACCACCCGTACGTCACGTTACTTCTTTCATTATGATAACGAAACGAAAAATAGGACTGTTCGAACCGATACGTACCGATCGAAGAACTTTTTCAGAAAAAAGATGAACATTTTTTTCGAATTTTCTTATACCAGCAAAATGTGTTCTTTCTTTTTTTTTCTCTTTTTTTTTTTTTTTTGTTCTCTTTTTCTTCTCCTTCCTCTTCTTTTTTCTTTTTTTCAGTAAAGTTCTACAGATCGTTCTATCTTTTTATTCCACTTTAATTAACTTCTTTTTTTTTTCTATTGAAAAGCATTGATTATATAGAAATATACATATATATATATATATATACATATATATATACATACACGATAGAGATTATTTCGTTTGAACTGCGTACTAATATTCTGTGATAATAAGATGAAGATGAAAAGAGAGAGAGAGAGAGAGAGAGAGAGAGAGAGAGAGTGGGAGAGAGAGAGAGAGAGAGAGAGAGAGAGAGAGAGAGAGTGGTACAACGTCCCACGAAGCAAAGTACTTTTTATATATGTATATTGCCAGTAACCGTATATGTAAACGTGTCTACGGTCAATGTGAAAAATTATTAATAAGAATAAGTATTTTTTTAATTTGTTGAACCCGATTATATACAAATCTTTATGGAAATACGTTTTCGTTCTAGTGGGGAAAATGATTGGGGAAGGGGTAGTAGGAGTAGAAGGAGGAAAAAGAAGAAAAAGAAGAAGAAGGAGGGGGTTGGTGCCACTCTAAGAAATATTAATTATAGACGCAGGTATTGATTTTTGTAAAAATTTATACGATAAGATTTACGTTTGATTATTTCTTTCTATTTCGTTGTTCCCTTTTCTTTTCTCTCTTTCTTTTTTATTTTCCTTTTTCTTCTTTTTTTTTTCTTTTTTTTTTTTTTTTTTTTTTTTTTTTGACGTATATGTTTGTGCTGCGGTGTGGTAAAAAAGAAAAAAAGAAAAAAAAGAAAAGAAGAAAGAATGAAAGAGAGAAAAAGAGAAAGAAAGAAAGAAAGAAAGAAAGAAAGAATGAAAGAATGAAGAAAAATTATGCTGCGAAATTTGATTTTGAAGTGACGACAAATACGAATAAAACATGTATGTATACGGAGAGAGAGAGAGAGAGAGAGAGAGAGGGAGAGAGAGAGAGAGAGAGAGAGAGAGATAGAGAAAGAAAGAAAGAGAGAAAACCATTCGATCGATGATCGAAAAGTCGAATCCGTGTAATCATTAAACTAATGTAGAGATAAAAACTCTTCTCGTGTAGTACTCGCGCGAAAAAGGAAGAGAAATAAAAAAAAAAATAATAATAATAATAATAATAATAAATAATAATGAATAATAATAAATAATAAATAAATAAATAAATAAATAAATGAATGAATGAATGAATGAATGAATGAATGAATAAATAAATAAATAAATAAATAATAATAGTAATAATAGTAATAATAAAAAGGAAGAAAGAAAAAAAAAATGCAAAACCTTATTCTACTGTAATAAGTTATAGAGAACATTTTTCCTGGTTTAAACTGAAAGAAAGATAAAAAAAAAAAAAATAAAAAAAATGAAGAAAAAAAAAAGGTAAAAAAACAAAACTGCTACACGTTCACAATTACGACATACTGATTCTATTAGTCAGCTGTAAGTAATTAAAATAATGTAAGGAAAATGATAAGTGCACGTTTATGCGAAGTACCGTTCCAATGGACGAGAGAAATCTATGTAAATAGTGTATATATATATAAACAAAACAAAAAAAAAAAAAGAAGATATACAGCGTAAAGTTTAAGGCTAGATAAATCATTTATTAACTTTCAACGTTAAGCGTGTTTAACGCGAGGTGAACTCTTTAAGATAAAATGTGTACAGGCTGTCTTTATTCGTGTGGCCAACGATCGTCGTCGCATCGCTATTATTCCCAATTAACGTAAGACGAAACGATATTTTGTGGATGATAATACTTTTTCGTCAGCCCTCCCTTCTCCCTCTCTCCTGGCCCACTCTCTTCCTTCACATCATAAATAGATGATAATCCGTACTAATTTTTTTTTTTTTTAATTATATATATATATATATATTTTTTATTTTATTACCTTTTTTTCTTTTCTTTTTTAAACGTCACTCCTTTCGTCTTTGTTTCTTTTTTTTCCCCCTCCCACCCCTCCCACCCTCACCCCTTCACCCCCCCTCTAGATTCCATTCGATCATCAAGCGACAAACGATATTAGACAATTTAAATTACGAAGCGAATGTCATTTTATTTTATTTTCGAATAATTATCTGATGTTATATATATATATACATGATCGATTTGATCGATTGTTATATCCGATCGTAGCCGTACGCGTTTCGCCGGCCACAAAATATATCGGATATAAAGCAAATGAAAGAAAAAACAAAAAAAAAAAGAAATAATAAATTCATGGTATATCCGTGTTATACGGTAGATATTATATTATTAGAGTATGCTCGTTTAGGATATTCTGATAACGAAAAAAAAAATTATATATATATATATATATATATACTATAAATAATAATGTGAAATAACGTTATGATGAAGCATTCGTAACCCTAAGGCATACGATGAGAGAGAGAGAGAGAGAGAGAGAGAGAGAGAGAGAGAGAGAGAGAGAGAGAGAGAGAGTACGGTCTAAATTGGACCAGTTCTAGCGAAATTCAGATTTCTATATCGATCGACGTCTTTCAAAAAGTAACTTCGTACGACGCGAGTTCGACTCGTTTTTCTTTTCTTTTTTTTTTCTTTTCTTTTCTTTTTCTTTTTCTTTTCTCTTTTCTTTCCACGTCCCACAGCTCTACCATCCCTTTTTTTTCCTTTTTTTTTTCTTTCTTCTTTTCTTTACTTGTTCCTTAATCGCTCGCCATTTTTGTCGAAATCTCTTAAAAGTTTTGTAATCTTTTTGAAACGTAGGAATATATATATATATATATATATATATATATATATACACGAATTTTTCTTTTTTTTCTTTATTTATTTATTCTTCTTTTTTTTTCTTGTTTATATCGTTATCTTTACTTTTTTTTTATTTTTCTCCATTTCTCATTCAAAAAAAAAAAAAAAAAAAGAAAAGAAAAAGAAAGAGAAGATTAATTGAGCTTGTAGAAAAACGAGTTCGTGCGAGCGTCCCAATTTGTTTTGCGTTTAAATAAGGACTTTCAGCGATACCCGTTATGTCCGTGCGTGTTATTTACTGTAATGAATTTTCGTATGAATCGAAAAGGGAAGAGAAGTGAAGATAAAGAAGAAAAAAGAAAAAAGAAAAAGAAGAAAACATCGATCGTCATTATTTTTCTATATTAACATGTTCTTCTTCAAATGGTGCTATATATGATAAATAATCAAAGATTTCTTTTTTTTTTTTTTTTATTCCTATATTTTCGTTAAATACTTTCGGGTATCGTTGAACGGACTTGATTGTTTTCGAAAAAAATATAATATCTGGATTGAATAGAAATTGCTGTAGGAATAAACAAAAAAAAAAAAAAAAGAAAGAAAGAAGAGAAAAGAAAAAGAAACAAACAAAAAAGAAAGAAGAAAGAGTGAAAGAAAGAATAAGGTATAATATAGGAAAAAAAAAAAAAAAAGAAAAAAACGAGAAAAAAGAATGGACTCTTCTGACTCTGAAAATAAACAAAAAATAAATGAGAGAAGACCGATACTTTTTAAATATCTAGTATGATACCGCAGGGTTCTCTTATCATGATTAAAATAAAGCAAAAAAAAAAAAAAAGGAAAAAAAAAGAAGTTAAAGAAATGCCTAAAATCGATCTTTTTTTGTTTCCTGTATCTAAAAAAAAAAAAATAATGGAAAAAGAAAAAAAGAATAACAAACAAACAAACAAACAAACAAACAAATAAACGAAGAAGGGCTTGTATGAAAACACGTGCCATAAAAGTGTTTAGATAAATGACTTCGAAATCACGCGATAACGATGGTCGTTTGTATTTGTCTTCGACGAGTCCCTCGAATAAATGGTCAGAGGAGAGAAATAATAAGTTAAACTGTAAAACATTGAAAAATTCCATGCGATGAGATTTTACGTAAATAATAGGAAGTAAAAAAAAAATGAAAATAGAGAGAAAAAAAAAAGAAACGTAACGGAAGCAAAAGAGAACGAAAGAAAGAAAAAAGAAAGAAAAACAGGAAGAAAGAAAGAAAGAAAGAAAGAAACTTTTTCTCCTTTCCCTTTCGTTATCCGTGATTGTTTGTAAATTTGCAAATTTTTAGGGAGTATGAAAGAGATGATCGCGAGTATGCCGAACGAGAAAATGAATGTTTCCGTGTGAATGAAAATTGAGAGGGTGAGAGAGAGAGAGAGAGAGAGAGAGAGAGAAAGAGAAAGAGAGAATGAACATGTTTAAAAAACTATCGACTGCGAAATGTTCGTATGTGTATGTGTTTCGTATTTCTGTTGTTCTACTTATTCTTCTACTACTTTTTTTATTTTCTTCTCTCTATATATTTTCTCTTTCTTTCTTTCTTTCTTTTTTCCTTTGCGAGTTCTCTTCATTTTTTTTTGTATACTTAGCAGTGATTTTAGCGTAACCCTAATTTTTTTCCCCTCCCCCACACTTTAATAATAATAATAATAATAATAATAATAATAATAATAATAATAATAAATAATAAATAATAATAATAATAATAATAAATAAATAAAAATAATAAATAATAATAATAATAATAATTAATTAATTATTATTACTATGATATAAATATTTTTTATTATATGGGCATTTCAGTTCCTAAGTTGGAAATAAAAATATCTACTACGAATAAGCGACTCTTGATAACTTCGAAGAACCAAATATATAATGATATTTCGAAAGTACATATTCTTTTTTCTTTTTTTTTTTTTCTTTTTTTTTTTTCTTTCTTTCTTTTGATTTCTGTTTCTTCTTGGCAACAATTCATAGTCTAATACGAGAGGTTACGAACGATAGGTAAGTGAGTTATATTTTACATAGTTAAGTGAGTCGTACGTTTTATGATTCGTTTTCTTCCTCTCTCTCTCTCTTTTTTTCTTTTTGTCTCTTTTTGTATTCCTGCGGTTTGTTTTAATGACACGTCTTTTTTTCTTCTTCCTTTTTTTTTCTCTCTCTCTTTTTCTCCGTGCTTGCCTCTTTTTATTTCGATATCTTTCTTTTTTTAAATACACTCTGAAGTTGCCGCCACGAGGAATGGTTTTTCTCATTGGCTACATTCGCGCGGTGTCGCACACGCATCTTGGTGTGAAACGACTGAAATAGAAGAAAAAAGCATGGACAAGGCGGAATGCATGCAGCATGTGCCGCGAAATTTAAAATCCCTTTACGGCAGCCATAAAGCGATAACCTGTTTAACCAGTCCAGCGACCGTAGTAGACGCGGGACGTTTTACCTCGCAAAATCATTTCTATTCGGCCGTTTTTCACATAGCAAATTTTTCTCCAAACGTCTTAGATTTTTCCTCTCTCTCTCTCTCTCTCTCTCTCTCTCTCTCTCTCTCTCTCTCTTTCTCTCTTTCTCTCTGCGGATACAGTACGTTTCAAAAAAGATCTTCAATCGCGTTTTCAATCGGAATACTTTCATCGATTTTCATGAAATAATCGTGTGATATTTTCAAACCTTGAGAATAAATCGAGGTAAGTCTGTTTTTTAACAAAGTTTTATTATAATTAGATATTATGATTTGCACGATTGTATAATGATAAAACGTTAATGGCTATATAAATATTTATATTGGCATTAATCAAATCGTTGCATCAAACATCGAAATAAAAGAAAAAAATAGAAAAAGCTCTACGTAACGTCGATAATGTAGAAATATGTATCATAATTTTAATGTCCGCTAGGGTCCGCTAAACGAAATCGTATATTTCAATAGATCGTGCCATTTTGTTTTTTTATTTTTTTTTCTTGCTTTCTTTTTCAATCGGAACAAAGAATATAACATCGACTTTTACAAGTTTGCTATTGTTTATTATTCATTAATTATTAATATATTATAACATATATATATATATATATAATTTCAGGAATTCGTAATTCATATTTTATTTTTGTTTTTTTATTTATTTAAAAAAAAGAATAGAATAACGTTGGTGATTTTCTTTTAAATTTCTTTTCTTAGAAAATGAAAATATCTACGGCTGAAGATAGTTCACGAGTTGTTTTAAGCAAAAACTATCAATTTTTCAAATATCCTGATCCTTTAGTCATTATTTCGAATATAAACAAAACAGATATTTAATAAATGATCGAGAGGATAAGAACGAACGAAAATGATCTGTTTAACATTATCAAATATAATTGTTTTTTTATTGGGAATAGTAGACTACATTTTTTTATTTAAATATATCCGTGAAGGAAAGGTATTCTTCATTTTATTAGATTTTATTTTCATATAATTTGTAAAAACACGGATAAATCGAGATACTATCAAGAGAATCGCAATAATTAAAAATTGTCTGCATAATTATTCGTAAAAGAGATATAATTTTTTTTCTAATATAATAGTTTGAAGATCAATTAATTCATTTACAATTAATCTTGCATAGTAATTAATTAATTTAAATTTAATATTGCCAAAGAAGATTATAAATATTATATCTGTTCAAATATTATATAGTAACATTATTAAATGATGAGTAATTGTTTCCAACTTCGTAATATTTTTATTTTAGTTAACTGATCTATTTGCTTCTTCTTTCTAATTTTTACTTCGTAATAATTACATATAGTAATTATTATAAATTTATAATTCTATTAATTATATCCAATTAATTTGTTCATCTAATCTATCGATCTAATTCGTTATTAGATATTCCTATGACATATTAATATTTTTCTTTAACTTTACTCATCTTAACGTAATCTTATCGTAATCTTTACGTTAATATGAAAACTCAAAAACTTAGTCTAATCACCCTTTCAGTACTTAGTACATTGGCGTACAAAATTTCTTTATCAAAGTCATCCTCTTTGAATATTATTTCTTCATTTTTTCAAGCGTATTAAGTCTATCAAAATTTATTATTATTGTTTCTATTGATATTTTATATTTGAAACAATAATTTCTTACGTATCTAACAAAAATGATATATTTTTATCGTACAAGATAATACTATTAAACTGTTTTATTTCGAAATTTTTGCAAATATCTTTGAAAAACGTGTTTCTTTTAAACGAAATCATGTCTATAGCATTACGTAAAGATTTTTCTTGAAAATCGATGTAATGTATAAGACGATAAAATGTTATGTCGAATAAAAAGAAAGACTTTTTTGATGATAAAAAATTATTACGAAAAATTAAATACAAATATAATACATTTTTTTGATAGAATATATACATATATATATATATATATATATATATATATATATATATGTATGTATATGTGAACTATTTTCTTTTTCATTTACTACATTATATATTGTCATTAATTTTATAACTCATAAAATGTAAATTAGATTTTACTTTAAGATGTTTTTCTAGTTAATGAAGATCAAAGAAAAAGTAAGGCTAAATGTGAAAATACTATAGTTAATAGTTTTTTATTTTTAATATGTTTTTTTTTATAAATATTACAGTATAACAAGAACTCCATATACTGTATTCTACGTTTCACAAATATTTTTATTTCTTTTGTAAATAAGGATGTTTAAAAAAAGAAAATAATAAAAAAACATAAAAAAACAAGAAACACTATGACTCCTGGTTTATAATTCTCGAAAACTCGAGATCGATATACCAATGGGAAAATTCTTTCTCTTTTTTCATTTTTGTTTACAATTTTTTAAATAAATTCAGTTTCCATAGATAAAATCAAAATCTTTCCTCAGGCTAAATTCGATTGTCGATCATTCGAGAAAATTCAAAAATATAATTCTTGTATTCGATTATAGTTTTAATAATACGAGATCTTTTATTTAGATCTTAAGCTTTCGACAAATTTGAACTATCACTTACAAAATAATTAATTTAAAAATCCGGCTTACTTTCGGATTTTCCTGAAAAAAAAATTATTGTAAATTTATATAAATAAAAGATCAAGGAAAGTTATTTTATTATACATCTATTTCGATGTTTGATGTTAACGGTGTACGATGTGTCATAAAAGACAATAAATCAATGATAAATTTGCATAAACGTTTAGTTAATTATCATTTAGAGATCATTTAAATCATCATACTCTTTTATTACCAAATAGATATTATCGGATTATAATTTTTTAATAAATCCATTTCCTTTCAATTTTCAAAATCATTAGATACGTATATATGAATAACGCATAAATATTTTATTTCATTGTTTAGATCTAATATGTGAAATAATTTACTACAGCTGATAAATTTTATTAATTCATTATAGTTTTATACTTTCGTTATTTAAAATTTATACACGATTGATAAATATTAGCAACTGGTTTTGTGTACTCGTAAAACTATACATAGCAATCTACGTGCGATATTTTGTTTCAGTCTATAGACTATATACATACATACGTATATTTGCAAACGTTTCTTTTTTCTATATTTTCATTCCTTTTTTTTTTTTTTCTTTTTTGTAATATTTTCTATATATTTTATATGTATTTTATTTCGTTTCAGCTCGAACAGAACTTTGTCGTATTTTTTTATTGTTTGCATTTAATTTCCAATGTATGAAAATAATTTGTAATTCTACTAAATAAGCTTAGAATATATTCTGTTGTTTGATCGTTATTAAAAAAGAATTATTGTTAGTTCTTTTCTATGTATTTGTTTAAAAATAAGATGGATTTCGTCTAGTATTGTTTCTCGACAACGATATTAATTTTATCCTAGTCTATTTCATTTTTATAATTATTATAAATATTGCTAATATAGAAATAGTAATTTGTTTTTCTTTTCATTGCTTTTTTTCTTTTCGAAATAATCTCACGTTTGAACTTTTTTCTCTGTTAATTGCTTTCTTTTCTAGTTTTACTTCTTATCTCTTTTGCCTGTTATGGTCATGTGATGTCATTCTCTCTTTATTTCCAGTCTTTTTTATTGTAGCTCTTCAGTTGCTTTCCCTTTTTTATTACCGCTTTCACTGGTTATTTTTCAGGTGTCCAAGTTCATCCTCTGATCATCACGAGTATTTTGAAATAATTTTTTTTCTTTCAACCAAATCATCGATAAATTTCATATCTTTTGTTTCTTGCTATTGATCGATAATTTCTTTCTAATTCTCTCTTCTTTATCTTTTTTTTTTTTTTGTTTTTTCTACCCTAGATGTATTTTTCTTCAAGTTCTTTTTTATTATATTTCGTGTTATCCGTTTTAATTTATCAATATATTATTTCAATCTGCTTTTATTTTCGTTTCTTTTTCGTTTTCGTTATCAGTCGTTGTTTCTGACATTGTTTCTTTTTTTTTTCTTTTTTATCTATTTCACCTACCTATATTTTAGAGTATTATTAGTTTCCTTCATGTTTGACAATAAGATATCAGGTTCGTATTACATATGTTATTTGGGTTTAACAATGTTTCAAATCATCCTTTTGTTTTCTCCGTTCTCCATTATTTTTCTTTCTATCTTATTATTAATTTTTCTTTTTTTTTTTACTAATGTTTTTTATTCATTCCTTTGATTGGACAACTTTTGATCTTTTTTTTTTTTTAATTTCTTCTTTCCGTTTTCTTTTATGTTCCTTTGATAGACAGAACATTTCTGTTTTCATAATTTTTTTTTTTTTATTTCTCATTGTCTGATCAATTGGATCGAATTATACAAAAATCTTCAAAATGATAAAAGATTAGTTAAATAGAGTACATATCCCATAATTTCGTGATCATTATTTTCAATATATTGTTATACAATTATTAAAATTGTCCAACTAATCTATCTATAACTAACTAAATCATAGTCCCATTTTGAGTTTATAATTATTTTACAGTAAACTTTCGAATCACTTATTGTGATTAATATGGCTTCGTCAGATATTTCTGGTGCAGCTAATATTGAGAAGAAAAAATTGTAAATAGTATAATATTGATCAAACGGCGAGAAAATTAATTGGTTTTAAAGATTTTCAAATTGAATTAACTTAATTTTAGATTAAGGTTGGTAGCTTTCTGCATAATTTAACTCAATTGAATATCTATTACGCATACATGCACACGCTCATATATATATATATATATATATATATATATATATATATATATGATTATGTAAGGATCAAATGCAATAAAAAAAATAAAATAAGAAAATAAAAACACATACTTTCTAATTATTAAGTATTTATTAAATTTTTCAAAATTTTCATACGCTTTCTTCGCACCTCAAATATTCCTCTTTTAATACAAAATTTCATTTACAGCACTCTCGAAAAGTTTTCTCATAAATTTGACATTCTAAGAGATTATCATTTCTAAGAAAGTGGAAAGATTTTTCGGATGAATTATATACATTTAATATATTCAATTATAGATGATATAAAATTTTTATTATATATATCATATATAATTTATTATTTTATTAATTCATTAAATTAATTTAATATATATATATATATATTTATAATATACGTGTACGTACGTATGTGTAATAAATTTATATAACAAAACAATAGACCTTAGCACAGAGTATTAGCAACAAAAAAATAAAATAAATGTCATATTCATTATATTTTTTCTTTATCTTTCTTTTCTTTTTACAATAATTACTTCGTATCACAAAATATTAATTATCACAATATAGAACATTGAACACACGCAATCTCATTCATTGCATTACATATCTTCTAACAATCGTGCATCATATTTACATATTTTTCTTCCTACTTGTAATAGTAGTTACATCATCTTCTTTATTACTTAAAAGTTAATCAAATATGTTTCATTTAAATGATTAATTACGAAAAGATTAAATTAATTGAAGGATTTATATAACACAACTGCCAAACGCACAAACAGGTTGATGATGCATTTTGTGACGTTAGTGACATAACGTACGCATACCTTCGCATACAAACAAATACTAACATAAGTTCTCCGATGGATTACATACATACATACGTATGTACACGCATAAACACACACACACACACACACTGATATCTACATATCCATACATAGATATCTATATAGAAGCATACAAGTAAGCACGCGCGTTGCTCTGTGCAACGCGGTGACCGAAACGGTGGGGTGGAATTGTGTTTGCCTCTTCATCCCTCGGTGACAACCGACAAACATACTCCGGTGTAGCATTGTCCGCACATCGCCGCACGTTAAACTACCTTTGTGTAACTTGCGGCCATCGCCTATACCTGCCACTCGGAGACAAAATTTTCGAAAAGTCTGTCTCGTCGTCGTATTCGATTTGTAGATCCTTGCGTGTATGTGTAAGTGTGTTTGAGTGTTTGTATGTATCTTTACTCTGTCCCCCTAAGGTCCCACTAGTCCCACATCACCCCCTCTTCAGCATTCCCGCCTACCCGCTTGCCTTTCATAAACTCTCTCTCACTTTCTCTCTTTCTCTCTCAGATATGTATCTTTCGACCATGGCAAGGAAATAAAGGCACGGTAATTTCTTCGTCGATACTGCCAACCACCGAAACTGAGTTTGCGTAGAACGTGCGACATTCGAGAGTTGGCCTTTTACAACGGGTTGGTTGCTGGGTGGGTGGGAGAAGAGGGGGTCACTCAGTAGGAAGTACTCTTTTCTTTTTTTTTTCTTTGTTTTTGTTATCGATTTGTTGTTGTTATTTCAATTCTTTCTCTTCTTTATTTTACTTCTTTTTTTCACTCACGCATACCTTACAGAGAAAAATAAAGTAAAATATATATATATACATATATCTTAACAACGATTATAGATCTCAGATTTGTACGTTAAAATTTCGATCGGAGGATCAAAGATCAAGAAAGTCCGTGTCGATAGTTTATCAATATGTTTTGCCATTATACGTATGTGGTCGTAGTTTGTTATATCGATCGAGAGCAAGAACGACATGGTTTTGAAGAGAACGTGGGTGGAAACTTGCGATCCTTGAACGTACGAATCGACCTCCCGACATCGTCTGTCGTAGTTCGACGAAGAAACGACGTTCAGTATTAAAGAAAGAAAAAGAGAGAGAGAGAGACAGAAAAAAGAATGAGAGAGAAAGAGTGCAAAAGAATGAGAGAAAGAGAGACAGGGAACGTGTGTAACCGACGTGACGTCGTTCTTCCGGCCGGTTCTCATGAGTTCTTCGCCCACTAGACAATAGTTTACCGTATCGACCTATACCTTCTGCCTTTCCTCTTCTTTCCTTTCCTCTCTTTTTCTCCTTCTATCCGTTCTATTCTTCTTTCTTCGTCTTAGAGTCGATTTTATGCGTGTTCGTTCCCATCCGACCTTCTTGCACAGCACATCGTGCTGCCGACCACAAACACTTCGTTGCTTTGCCTCTTCTTCTTCTTCTTCTTCTTCTTCTTCTTTTTCTTCTTCCTTGTTCTTCTTGTTCTTGTTCTTCTTGTTCTTCTTGTTCTTCTACTTCTGCTTCTGGTCTTCCCATTACACGAAGCTCAACTTTGCATTTGTATGTGTGTGTATCGCGCGCATGCGTACTTTGTGCGTACGTGTATGTGAATGCGTGTGAATATACGTACGTAACACGGACCTCCAAGGTTTTCGACTTCGTGCTTATACGTAGCAAAAGTTTCGAAACAACGTTGAGAGCGAACAAATATGCGACTTTCTTGTTTCTTTTCTCTATCTTCTTTCTTCCACTCGTACCTTCTACTATCTCCCTCTTCGCCTATCCCCATTGTTACAATCGCGATTCTTTTCTTCGATCGATTTCGTTTGATTTATTCGTCGCGTATGTATTTAATCGATATCGTAATCTTTTTCTTAATATACTTATTACAAACTTATCTACTCACTTATTTACTTACTTACTTACTTACTTACTTACTTACTCGTAACTATTATATCATGGATTGATTAAGGAACTCGCAAACGAATGAAACGAATTACGTCATCGTTATTACGTAAATAGAAAATCTGTTAGGAAATATTTGAAATTGTACGAACTCGAGCGTAACTCGTTTACTTCGTCGGGTAGGGTCAGCCGTTTTCCGAAGGTTGAGATTTGTTCCGAACTTCGTATGAATGAAACTTATCCTAATATCTTTGAAGGATAGAGAGGGAGAGATCGGAGGGAGGGGGTTGCTTGGTCGGAAGCAAGGAAGAGAGATAGAGACAGAGACAGTGATAGAGATAGAGATAGAGATAGAGACGAGAGAAAGCGAGAGAGACCGAGAGAAACCGAGAGAGACCGAACGACAGAAACCAAGAGAAACCGAGAGAGAGAGAGAGAGAGAGAGAGAGAGAGAGAGTAAGAGAGAGTAAGAGAGAGTGAGAGAGAGAGTGAGAGAAGAGGAGGATCAGACTAGTCGTCGTAGTCGCGAAGCAAAAGCGCAGGAGAAGTCCGCTAGAGCACGTGCGCCGCCCCCAAGGGCCGGTGTGTTCTCTTGTTCGTCTCTCGGATCGTCGTTCGAGCGGGGGTCAGTGGAACGTACTTGTGTACGAACTGTCCGAGACTGTCACTCGCCTCGTGCCGAACCACGTGCTCGCTCTCGACACGAAAATCAACGACAAGAAAATAGCGACCCTCGTTCCAGTTTTCTGTTTTCTTTTTTTTTCCCTCATCCTTCCTTTTTTTCTTATTTTTTCCCTACCTCGATCTCCCAACCACCCTCTCCTCTCTTCAAATCTCTCTTCTTTTTCCTTCCTTATCTTGTCCTCTTTCTCTTCCCACGCACGGTTTTGATAACCATTTTCTCCACTGGTGACTACTTTCTTCGTCATCGTCATTTCATTCATTCTATCCAGGAATTTTTAATCGCCTCCTTGTTAAATCTGATTCTATACTCTTCTGTCGTATACTTTTATAGTATATATACATATATATATATATATATATATATATATATATGTTTATATTATTTTTTTGTTTCGATACGTTCTCGCGTTTTTTTTTTTTTTCTTTTCTTTTCTTTCGTTCGTTCGATCTATAAGAAAATGGCGTAACGGATAATAAGAATCGATTCGATCGATCAATTCCAATGTCATTTCTATTCTCGTAATATTGCTTGCTTTTCTTTCGATCGATTACTGTCAGGTAAGACGACTAAGTGACCACCTTAGACATTAATTGTGTCGAAACTGGGAGAATTGATTTGGCTTAGGTATCGTTTAGTTTAACCGAATGTTTATCGGTGTCACCGCTCTTAGTGTAAGTATCAATTTTGAGAAGAGCATTCCAGTTTCGGTTTCCTAAATCTCTGAGTGACTGCTGTTGACCATCGCTAACTTGAGTGAATCGTGGAGTGCTAATCCAGAGTACCGATCGGTCTCTTCGTCCCTGAGGAAGAGTACTGATCTTCTATAGGGTATATCTTGTTCCGTAAACGTTTCCCAAGCTGGACCGAACGTTGATCGGTAGGTTCTAGATCCTAAAACGAACGATTACTCCAGACCAATCCGATTCGAACCGAATCGATCTCGACTACTCCGTTCATTCCCATTGGTCAATCCGTTTCTGTCATATCAACCGTAACACATTATAGACTGGTATCTATAACGAACATCAATACGTATTACGGAAAACACAATCTGGAATATCGGGTGCTGAACCATATCAGATTTCTGATTTCTGATTCCAACTACTGTGTATCATCGAATATTTATGAGATATATTTTGTTCCCGTTGTATTATATTTTATTATATTTCATTTCTATTCTTTTTATTTCCCTTTGTATACTTTTTCATTTGTTATTCTTGTTTTTCCATCATTCTTTCCATCTTTCCCCTTTTTTTATACGTCTTATTAACAAAACTTGTAATACGATATTTTAAATCGATCCTTAAGAATTTCATTTTACTTACAATGATCCTCGATACGTCTCTCTAACGCGAAAGTAAATTTATCAAACATCTTTTTATTATATCTTTAACAAATATATACATATATATATATATTCTTTTTTTTTAATAACTATGTGTTATTTATTTTAAGCAAAAGCAGACGCATAGATTTTGATAAAAATTCGACGCGCTGAACGTCTCTTTCATTTTCGTTTTCTTCTTTTCCTTTTCTTTTTTCCATTTTCTCATTCTCGATACATAGACTACTATTTTCACGAAAGAAAATGAAAATTCTCTCTTTTAGCGGAAGGAGATTCCGAGGTTCGAAGAAGAAGCATAGCCGCTCGAACGAGACGGTACGAGACGGTAGCACGATTCTTTCTCGCGTAGCCGAGCATCTCTCTTCTACGGTGCGCATTTCTATGCAAAGACGGTACGTCGAGTACGTCCTTGAGACTCGTGGGTGAATAAGATGCACCGTGGCTCGTGCTAGCGAGCCGCTTCGCTACGCTTTTCTAAACTCTCTTCGCGCTATTCTACGACATGTTAAGAAAGTCCTCGCGTGTATCGTATTCTTCAACTTTTCTCTTTCTCTTTCTTTTCTACCCTATCTTTTTTTCTTTCCTATCTTCCTTATCTTTCGCGTCGTTTTTTTCTTTCTTTCCCCTTCCTCTCCTTTTCTTTTACCTTTTCCCTTTTTTTTCTTTTCCTTTTTTCCTTCCAAGACGAACTTAAAATACACGAATGCAATGTGAGAACGGCCGGCATACTTAAAACCCGAAACGATTTTTCATTCGGATCGAGATTACACGTCATACTTTCGCGATAGTCCCAGTGCCTACTTTCACGATCCTCTACTATCCTTTCCGTTCGAACGACCCGGTAAGAGGGAGGAAGGAAAGAAAGCAGGAGAGCGCGACGATGAAACTTGCAAATTGACGGCGAACCGAGCATTATATATTTAATAAGTTTTCTCGCTTATAAGGGTATATAAGTGGGAAGGAATAAAGAAACACATTCACATATTCGTATTAATTATAGTGAGTGTGCAAGGTATGTATTATGTAAGTAGGTTATGGAAAGAGAAAAAAGTAAAGGGAGGAAGAAGGGAAGAAGAGGAGGGAGAAAAGATATACAAAATAAAAAAAATACAAAAAGAAAAAAGGGAGAGAGAAAAAAGGAAGAAAGAAAGAAAGAAAGACAAAAAGAAAGAAAAAGAGAGAGAGAGAGAATACGTGTATACGTGTGTTTATGTATGGATACATAGGAAGAGAAAGATAGATAGATAGATAGATAGATAGATAGATAGATAGATAGATAGTTATGTATATATGTGATACATAGAAAGAAAGAGAAAAGGACAGAGCCAGTCGAGCGATAGTTCGGAGCGTTAAGCGTCGCCTCTTCTCGACGTATCGTCGCCTAATAGAATGACGAAGCCGTCCGGACGGCGTGACCTCTCTGCCGACGTGTACCCTCTCTACCCTCGTTCTTGGTCCGTCGAAAGGAAACGAGTGAGCTAGATAGAAAAAGAAGAAAGAAAGAGACAGAAAGAGAACGAGAAAGAGAGAGAAAGAGAAAGAGAGATAGAAAGAGATAGAGAAGGAAAGAGAAAAAGATGGAAAGATATATATATATATATAGAGAGAGAGAGAGAGAGAAAGAGAGGGAGTAAAGCGGAGGAGGAAGCGCAGAGGAATAGAAGGCGCAAGGAGGGTGGGTAGGGCCGAGGGGTGAACCCCTTATTGATTTTTAGGGTGACACTGTCAAGCGGCGAGTGTCGAGGGAGGACTTTGAAAGGCCGTGGCGCCTCGTGGGAGGGGGAAAAAATGTGGCGGCCGACGCGGTAGCGTACGCGCGCGGAAAAGGTTCTCTCTCTCTCTCTCTCTCTCTCTCTCTCTCTCTCTCTCTCTCTATCTATCTTTCAATCTCTATTTCTTTCTCTTTATCTCTCCATCTCTCTTTCCCCCAATCGTTTCTCCAGATGTTCGCGTACTATTAATTGTTCCGAAATATCTAAATTAATTGAAGACAATACATTCTCTTTCTTTTACCTTGGTATGATTACATCGATTACGTTGCGTCATGATCGATTCGCGATCTTTTTTCTTTTATGGATTTAACTCGACAAAGATATAAGCAAAAAGAAGAAGGAAGGAGAAAAAGAAAAGGAAAGAGAAACGAATCTATTGGTTAAAAGGAGAAAGACGTAGAGAGTCGTTGCGCTCGGGGGTGCTCTGCACACCGGCTCTCCCTTTTTCCGTGACCCCTCCCCCTCCCCCATCCCCGACCCACGCCACGGCCCCGCGCCCCCAACCGTTCGTCCTCGTCGCGGTCAGGGCCGTATACAGAAGCGTGCACGCACGTATACGTATACCACGTGGGATAATCCAACTTATTTTTCTTCCTTCATTCAAGATTTCTTTCCTTTCTCGAATTCTTCGATTCCATCTTTTTTCTTTCTTTCTTTTGTTTTCTATGTATTTATTTATTTCGAAGGAACGGCGAAGAGTACACGTTCTTCGTAAAATAATGTGTATAATGTTTTTCTTTCCTGTCCTTTCGTTTTTCTTCCCTTTTCCATGAGGAATACGTTCCCCGAATCGAAATCATCGTGTGATTCCGTCGTCGACACGCGGAAAGGCCAAAACAATGAAGCAAGAGAGCGTAAGCGAGCGAACGAGTGAGTGAATGAGTGAGAGAGAGAAAGAGAGAGAAAGAGAGATAGGGTCACGCATGCAACAGGCGACACCGCCAAACTTTCCTCCTCTCGATTAATCGATCGGAAATTAGAGGGCTCGCGGGATAATAATCCTGAACGGTGTTAAAATTAATCGTGCGGCAAGCGCGAATTCACCTTCGTATTCTCTACCTATCTATCTCTCTTTCTCTCTTTCTATCTCTCCGTCTCATTCTATCTACCTATCTCTCTCTTTCTTCCACGTCGTATTTTATCCTAATTGTAAGCGTGCGATGATATGTACGACGACGAGGACGACGAGAACGATCGTTACGACGAGGACGAGGACGACGTGCTGTTGCGAGAAAAAAAAAAATTACTGAAACAATCCCGTCGCTCTTTTTATTCGTATCGTTTAACCTATAACCTCTCCATTTTATTATCTCTACGTAATTCGTGATATACGAATGTACGACGTTTACGATTTCGTTTTCGAGTTTCGTTAAAATCGAACGAACAGTACAGAACAGTATAAAGAACAGTACAGAGAAGAGAACAGAACGGAACGGAACGTATCACGATGAGATCGTGAAAGGTTATGTGGAAACGAAAAATACATAAGTAGAAAGTGAGAAGGAAACGTTGCGACTTGGAAGTTAAATGGTAGGAAGAAGTAAAAGGGAGGATGGTTAAGGTGCGTACGGATTGGGCGGGGTGCGCTCGACTGGGCCGATGCATCGGCCTCGATAAAAATGGCAGCAGAGTTTCGCGTTCACGCGCGACGCGCCGACGATCGTTGCCGATGGCCAAGGAAGAGATCGTCCACTAGTTGACGCTTCGGAGCGCGCAAGGCGAACGGAGAAGAGAAAGAGAGACGAAGATAGATAGATAGATAGGTAGAGAGAGAGAGAGAGAGAGAGAGAGAGAGAGAGAGAGAAGGAGGAAGAAGGAGCGAGAAGGAGAGAGCGAACACGTGGTCGCGCGTCCGGGTGTCCCGTTGCGAAGGTGTGTGCGTGCGTGCGCCCCTTTGGTCGTTGGCTTGTTACGTCCCTGACGCGCACGTGCGTACCTGCATTTCCTCGCGGCCGACGGAGAGGTGCGCACGTGTGAGGGGACAGGAGAGGGGGAGGGGGAGGGAGGCGAGAGAGAAGAACCAACCGATTGCACCACTTCGAAAAGAAACGTCGACGAAATACAGAAGAAGAATAGTCGAGAAAAAGTAGGAACGCCTGAGCTACCATACAATTTTTTATATTCCGAGTTATTTCGAAAGTATCTAGTTCGTTCGTCGTGTCGTTTTAAAACTCGTCAAATGATATCTTCCGTTGACGTTAGATAGAAACTCGTGATAGTTGTAAGAGAAGGAAACTTTGTTTCGGTAGAGGAATAGTAAGAGAAAAAGAAAAGGAGAGAGGGAAAGAGAAAGAGAAAGAAGGAGAGAGAGAGAGAGAGAGAGAGAGAGAGAGAGAGAGAGACAGAGATAGAGACAGAGAAAGCGAGTGTGAGTGAGTGAACACGAGAGAAGGGGGAGCATCGGTGGCGCCATCGACGGCGCGCACGTCCCTGTCGAAGAGAGAGGTGCGTCTGTGACTGACTCCGGTGGTGTTTATTCGCGCTCGGCTCTCCTTCTCGTTCCCTCTCACTCGCACCCCGCGCACGCCATCCTCATCGTTCTCGTCGTCGTACATCGGCGTAATCCTTCGCTTGGTCACGTCACGTCGTCACCGTCGTCATCGTCGTCACTGTCATCGTCGTCGTCGTCGTCGTCGTCGTCGTTGTCGTCGTTGTCGTTGTCGCCGTCGTCGCCGTCGCCGCCGTCGCCGTCATCCTCGTGATCGTCGTCGTCGTCGTCGCTGTCGTCGTTGTGATCGTCGTCGTGATCTTCATGGTCTCTTCGCTATCGTCATCATAATATCGTCGTGTGTGCCGTTGCTCCGCTGCCGCTCTCTCTCGGCACGAGAGAGCGAGCGCGTGTGCGTGTGAGTGTGTGTGCGCGTAGCGCGTCGTGTGCGCGTCGTGTGCGCGTCTGCCACCGCTGTCGCTACTCTCTCTTTCTCTCTCTCTCTCTCTCTTTCTCTCTGTCTGTCTCTATTTCTCTCTCTCTCTCTCTCTGTCTCTGTCTCTGTCTCTGTCTACGCTCGTGTTTTGGCCCGTCGTAAATCCATGAACTTTTTTTTTCTACAGTGCGACGATGAATGAGACTTGAGCGGGATGTCGGGCCTCCGCACGCGTCCCTCGCTCGGTCCGCGTTCGTATAACGGCGCGAGCTCGTGCGGGACGTTCTGAGAGGGGTGAGAGCAACACGAAATAAAGCGCGACCGCGAAGATGCCGGCGACGCGACCGCGACACGGCGGCTCCTCTTTCTATCTTCGAGAATCGAACTATCTTCCGGTAAGTACGCGCGCGAGACCCTGCACGCGATCGAGAATCCCGAGAGAACAGTGATCTGTGTTGTGCGCGAATTAAAAGGGAGCAATCGCACTTCGTTCCCACTCGCGAATCGGTCTCCTTCGACGTATTGGAGGTTAGGTTGCCGGTACATAACCTCAAACGTTCAGAGTTTCGTATTATTCTTAACGTTCTCGCGCGGAATATATCTTACTTCGTACGAGATAATCGGCCTTAATCGATTGCTCGACAACGAGAGCTTTTATTTTCTCACCTTTTTTCGTTCCGACCGTTTTTAATCTCGTGCTGGATTTTACTACGGTGTGTGATCGGTGCTATGGAATGAATCGGTGGAACGTAGGACAATGAAGGCCAATGGGACGAATAATGGTGAGTTTTTGTATCTATTTTATCTTTATTCGTTTTGTTTTAACGTTGTAGCTTGCCTCTTGTGGAGGTTAGGTTGTAGGTTAGATAGGCTGCGTAGGTTGCTTGATGGATACGGAGTCTATGTTGATAAAGTTCTTTGCGTATATTCTGTGTCGTTGTCCTTCTCGATAGCTTTGTATAATGCCAGAGAGCTTAAGAACGTTGTTTCCGTCAAAGAACGTTGTTATACGTAGTGAACTAGTCTTTTGTATGTTACGTCACTTTCATACAATCCTTATTTAGTTGACACGCAATGATTTTAGATTAAAGAGTAGAAAACATTTATGATAATGGAAGTATACAACTTGAGATAAAGTCTTTACTGTACTAAAAATTCAAGATATTCTATAAACTGCATTGTATAATACGCTTGATAGATCAGTGACGCGCTAAGTTTTCTATAAGTACCAAGTACGTCTCTTCATAACAATCAAGTATACATACCTCGCATACAGTTATAATAATATTAAATAAAAATCAACTTAGAATGTTATCAACAAAATAATACTGTAATATGGAATCTTTCTTCCTTGGAATCGCTTTTATCAAGTTTTCTCCTTTCGAGTCAGAAAATATTACACTTACATGTATAATATTTTTTTACCAGGCTGCAGCCGCCTGAACACGCCATTGGCAGCCACCACCACGCTGGAGGATCCAGGGACACCAGCCTCCTGGAAGGGCCCGCCGCCCGGCTCGGAGGCATCACCTTTTACGCCAAATTCTGTTGGTCAAGGTGGAGGTCCGGCATCGGGCCCTTACAATAATACGGGTGGGCCACCTAGTAATGCTGGTTTTCAAGGACCAAGCCCGTTCCCTGGTGGAGCTGGAAGTCCAGCGGGTGCGCCACCGTATCAAGGGCCACCACCTGGTTCGGCAACACCTCAGTATACAGCGTCTCCAGCACCGAGTGGTTCGTCAACGCCTGGTCCTGGACCACAGCCAAACTCCTCCGGATTTCCACCTCCACCTAACAATTCCGGGCCACCCTACAATGGGCCCGGACCTAGTCCATTTGGTTCACCCTCTGGAGGACCGCCTCAGTTCGTCGGTAGACCTGGTTCCTCCGGTCCACCTTTCGTACCTCCAGGAGGTGGCAATCCTCATTTCCCTTCACCTGGTCAACCCTTTGGTGGACCACAGTACGGTATGCCACCTGGAAGTCCTTTCGGACCTGGAGGGCATCCCATGACGGGTCCGATGGGACCTGGACATCCGGCCATGATGGGTCCTGGTGGTCCTGTCGATAGAATGGACCAAGGGTGAGTGTCCATTAATTTACTTTAATATACTTAAATATCGTTACGGTGTATTTTATCATCAGTCATTATTTAGTTTCGCGTGTTTATATTATAGTTAATTTATATATATATATATATATATATATATATATATATATATATAATATACACGGACCACTCTCAGTTATGGATCAAACGTTAATTGAAAATTTTAAGAGAAATACGATGGATATGTTCTCAGCGCAGTTTATATTTAATTGATAAAAAATTATAGTTTGCCCGATCTGATTTTTCTCTCCTCTTTTTTTTTTTTTTTTTATCTTTTTTTCTTTTCCTTCAAATTCTGTGGCATTGTAACGCGATTATGATTCGGGTGGGCAACATGTGGGGAGTGTTATACGAAGTAGCAATTATCGTTCCGGCGGAACGTGCGATAAGAAGATGGTGCATAATGCAACACGATGAAAGTCTCATTGGATAGTGTAATTACTTTGCGAGTGGGACTCTTCGCGAATTTAATTAGTCCTTAACCGGAAGTCTCCCTTCTTCCAAGTTTTAACGTGCTCACGCGAGTCAGAGCCGCTTCCTTCGTCCTTCCGATAGGAGGAGGAAGAGTAAAGGGAGTAGAAAGAGGGAAGTTAAAAGAAGAGAAGAGAGGAAAGGAGAAGGTAGAGAAGGACGAAGGTCGAGGTGCATATCATCGA
>NC_057691.1:764271-766771 GCF_014466175.1 Vespula pensylvanica | reverse complement strand
GATTGAATTTTTTATCCTTTTTCTTTATTTTATTTTTTTTTCTTTGGAAACCACAAAAAAATCGCTTATCCCTTTCCGACCAATAAATCGTCGCGAGGTTACGTTATCAGGCATAAGATCTCTGCACGGGTTCTCTAATCGAACGTGTGTATATGTGAGAAAGAGAACGCTTCTCTCAGCACGAGTATGGGAACCCCTAATTTATAGGATCAAGAAAGCGAGAGAGAATATGGAATGAGTGAAGAGAACAAAATCAAAGAAAGAAAGAGAGAGAAAGAAAAAGAGAAAATACTACTACTAGTAGTAGTAGTAGTAGTAGTAGTAGTAGTAGTAGTAGTAGTAGTAGTAGTAGTAGTAGTAGTAGTAGTAGTAGTAGTAGTAGTAGTAGTAGTAGTAGTAGTAGTAGTGTAGTAGTAGTAGTAGTAGTAGTAGAACAGTAAAGAGTAGAAGTGTGGGGAGGGTACCCCTTACTAAAATTCAAAAGTTGCTCGACGAAGTTTACGATGCCGTCTAGTCGAGGCGTCGCTGAGATTCCTCGTTTACGTCCTTCTCCCTATTCGTGTCCCTCTTTTTCTTTCCTCCTCTTTCTCCTCTTCCTCTTCTTCTTCTTCTTCTTCTTCTTCATCTTCTTTTTCTTTTTCTTACTCATCTTTTTCTTTTTCTTCTTCTTCTTCTCTTCATTTTATTCCTTCTTCGTATTCGTTTCCTTTAAGCCGACGTAACGCGTACAATAGCATGGATTCCATTTCCAGGTGAAGTCGCATGGCCGATTATAAGTATTACACCCGGAGAGTAATATCCCAAATGCATCTGTCTATAGACGTGTATGAAAAATATAGGAGAAAAAGAAAGAAAAAGAAAGAAAAAAAAAAAAAAAAAGAGAAAGAAAGAAAGAAAAAAGAGGTACGTTCTTCTTTTCTTCTTCTTCTTCTTTTTTTTTCTTTTTTTTTTTTTCTTTGCGTTTAAATCAATATCAATGTTTGTTTATGTGCGTACGTGCATTTGTGTGTGTTTTCTTTTTCTTTTGTATTCTGAAATCGCTAATTTTCGGAGATCGATGCACCAAGAAATTGCGTTGACAGACTTCAGTTTATAATCTCTCTCTCTCTCTCTCTTTCTTTCTTTCTTGCTTTTTTTTTTTTGTTTATTAGAAATGAAAATCGATTCGTATTTTTCAGAACGATAATAACGTACTATGTACTTACAGTATTGGTTGGATAACGTTTTTATATTTTCAGAAGAGAATCATTCGTCTTGTTACTTTTTATTTTCTTTTTCTCTTTTTTTTTTTTTTTAATCGAACGTTTCCCGCCATCCACAAAGTAGATATTGATATTATATTTGTAAAATTATAATCTAAATTTATGTATGTACGTAAGAAAACACTAATTAATTCTCAGGAAATTCGAGCTTCTGGTAAGAAACTATGTTAATCAAGAACTTCGAAGTATATTCAAGCGTGTTTAGAGAAGGGTTATATTCTTGATAAAAAGATGGACCGAACGAGCCTAAGGGCTCGATATAAATTTTTATACTGTCATGAAAATTTTTATTAAAAGAAAAAATAAAAAGTTCAAAACAAAACAAAAAAAAAATAATAAAAAGAAAAGAAAATACAAAATCATAACTTGTTGGCAACTATATTTCTGTGAAAGCAAAATAACGGTATATGATCCTGTTGAACATTGGATAGGTCGGATCCCATCGTGGTCGTTATGGGAACAATGCTCCCGTTTTTATTATTTCTGACTGGTGATTAGTTGCGCACCGAAGACAATAAAAATAGGCTTACCATTTCTCAAGGCACTCGAGTGTACCCCTCAGCTCTTTAGCTTTATTTCGAAGGAACGTCAACTTCGACGTAAAACGACTAATAATCATTATAAATATATATATTTATTTATTTATTTATTATATAAATTCATATATAGATATATATATAGTCTTATTTTAGTTTACATTTAAATATATTAAAATCTTACATATTAAAATGTAATCTTGCTTTAATCCGGATTGAAATATGTTGAAATTATATATATTAAAATATCGAACGAATCAACGATTTATAAATATATAAATGTATAAATAAAGAAATATATAATAGAAATATTTAATGCATATGTGTAAGCCTATTTTCTCAATATGATTCGTAATAGAAATATGTCTCGATCAATTTACAAAAGGGCGACGTCTCGAAGAAATCGTTCGAAGACTCGGTGAAGCGTGAATAATACATACATACGTGTGTGCGTGTATTTGTATCGAGATCCATGGCGCATTTCATTAAGTCATAATTGTACAGTTGGTAGCTGTAATTCTTTCGAAGCATCGTTTATACAGTCCTTCTCATTGATTCTATTTAAAAGAGATTTTAAATTCGTATATCACGGTTTATACTCCGTAAATCAATTTTGATCGAATTACATTGTATATCATTTTGCCATTGAAAAATATTGTTTTTGTTTTTCTTTTCTTTTTTCTTCTTCATCCTTTTTTTTTT
>NC_057691.1:751196-764261 GCF_014466175.1 Vespula pensylvanica | reverse complement strand
TTTTTTTTTATTGTATCGAATTAGCGCGAAACAAAATTGAATCTACGAAGTATAAAGATTCCGATAGAATGTAGAATTTAGAATATAAAATTGATTATTCCCGCGAAAGTAATTATTTTTGAAAGAACGTCGTCGTTCTATATAACGTGAAACGTGTTCACAATCGTGTAGGTACAGAAACCATTACACTAACGTCCGTTTATACTCCCTCGTGTGCCATCGAGGAATGACTCACTCTCAATTCTTCGCACAATCGCACATCTGGTCTCGCGTGCACGGATTGTGTTCCCAGCTCATGGGGACTCGCGGATGTTAGGTCCTCACTTTAACGTTTCTCCTTTCTCGAATTTGACAGGCATTTAAGAAGTAACTGTATTATCATTAGATCTATATATATATATATATATATATATAGAATGTATATATGTATATATATATATGATAGAAACTTTTAGAAATAATCTCAATAATGTTTAGTAGGTATACTTAATACTAATATATACATCATTAATCCCATTGCCATATTATTAATAATATCTATAACATCAAACGAAAGTCACTACGATTTTATCCCTTATACTATAATATAAAAGGACTTAAACACGATCCATTTATATATACATAATACGATCGCATTCGTTCGAATTTAGTCATTGATATATTTCGTTCAAATCTGATAAAGAAAAAACAAAACAAAAAAAAAAAAAAGAAACAAAAAATAAAATAAAACAAGAAATAAAACCTTTCTCCCTTTCATAATAATTATCATTTTGGAGAACATATTAGATATTTTTAAGCTTATTTACTACCAACGGCTGATAATTATTCCAGTCGACTGTACTCGTTCCGCACCCTTTTCCATTCCTTCGTCAGTTACTCATTCTCTCTCTCTCTCTCTCTCTCTCTCTCTCTTTTCTTCTTATTCTTTCTTTCTCTTTCTTTCTCTCGTGCGAACTAGTCGATCCTTGTCATCGAAACCGGCGGCCGTTCTCCCTTTCTCGACGAATGCGACGTGAGCCATTAGCGCAGGTCACGGCGTTATTAAAGACAATGAAGCAAACTTTATACGAGCGGGGGTACGGGGCCAATTACTTGGCAATTAGTCGAGCGAGCAACAAGTGAGCATCGCCACGGTCCTCTCTCTCTCTCTCTCTCTCTCTCTCTCCCCTTCTTCCTTTTCCTTTCTCTCTCTCTCTCTCTCTCTCTCTCTCTCTCTCTCTCTCTCCTTTCGTCTTCTCATCGTTCCAACTTCACTATCCTTTCCTCCCTTTGCCACGACACGTTGCTCAAATCACGCTCTGAAACACGTGGAAAGTCTTCTCTGATCAGCCATGAAATTATTTTTTTTTTATTAATTTCGTTAACTATGTCCAATATCTGTTCTTCGTTAGAACGTTGAAACGTTGTTAAGAAAAAAATTTGTATTTTTCTTAGACTAGGTAGGATCATCGATCTTTTGAAATGCTTTTGAAAATGCCTTTCTTTTCTTTTCTTTTCTTTTCTTTTCTTTTCTTTTCTTTTCTTTTCTTTCTCCTTCTCACTTTTAATAACATCTCATTCTTGATCGATTTTATTCCCACAAGATTTTCTTCTTGAAGTGACTAAACGATCCGTCTGTGTATATACCACGAGTTCGCGATTTTTGACCCCAAACCGCGACAGTCGCGTTATGTACACCCTTGAGTATTCAGGTACTACGTATATAGGATGCGGAAGTGTATGTAAAAGGGGTGCAGTCTTCAGATACATTCCGATCTAAAAGTTAACTTGATGGGGGCTAAATTTTTCTCCCTACTGTCGTTTCATCCCCTTTTTTTTTCTTTTTCTCTCTCTCTCTCTCTCTTTTAGGTTATACATCATTCTTTGGTCTTACCCTTCTTTTTAATAACGATGCTTACAAAAGTTCGGAGAACTTTCGAAATTCATGGGACGTGGGTATGTATATCGTTAAGGCTGGGTGTCGTTTTTAATTGTTCTACGTTGACGTTGAAGAACCGCTTAACAATAGCCCATTCCCGTGTTATATCTCTTTGACAAGAATAATTTCTACTTTTTTAAGTTAAAAGGGAGAATACGTTAAAACCGCTAAGTGGCGCGTACATTCACAAAACCTACGCTTGCTACTTTGGGTAACTTGTTATTTGTAAGTTCAAAGAGATCGTTGGGGTAGATGTCGTTCCCATGTGGCTAGATCTGAGAGAGAAAGAAAGAGAGAGAGAAAGAGTGAAAGAGAGAAAGAGAAAGATTGAATATTCTTAAGGTGAAAAATTGAAAAAGTTTGCATATATAAGTTGAAGAAATTAATGTGATTAAATGATTCTATAGTGGCAAATGTTATGATACGTTCGGAATTAAAAATCTAAGGATTTAGAATGAGAAATTGTACTATAATAAGAAAGAAAAAGATAAAAAAAAAAAAAAAAAAGAAAAAAAGAAAAGAAAATAGAAAAGAACAGTCAACATCTTATATTCCTCATGAATGGCATTTACCAGTTTATGCAATCGTCCCTTGTCTCTTTATTTCAAGCACTACCGCTCGACTCCACAAATTTTCCCTTGAGAAATATCCAACACGAATGCTCGAGGACTTGAAGAACCCCCACCGCGTCTTTGGAGATGCATGAATATTAATATTCTCAAGTACACTGTGTCGTACGCCACCCAAATTCTGATGCACCGATTAAGCATCACGGTAAGAAAGGTTTTGAGAGAAGATTTTAAGATAGTAAAAGGATAATTAATATATCGAATTAGTCGATTGAAGATGAATCGAACGATAAAATTGATCGAATTGTTGAAAACGTGTTTTTCTTTATTACTCTTTCTTTGTTTTTTTTTTTTTTTTTTTTTTTCCTTGTACGATCGCGGTTAGATATGAGAAATATTATTGATGTTTCTGTCAATGAAATAAAGTATTTGGGATATAGAAAATTGTTCTTCGCGATGAAAGTTTTTATAATCGTAAAGAATAATTTTTCCTCCGTTGTAGAAAATTCTTTGAATTTTTAAGAAGGTTAAGAAGAGAGAGAGCGAGAGAGAGAGAGAGAGAGAGAGAGAGAGAAAGAGAGAAAGGTGAACCGGCTACTTTTGCGTCATTCTGTACCGGCAGCAGCAGCAACCCCGGGGTGGTGGGCGGTGGATGGAGCTGCGGCGGGCGTTTTTCAAATAATTACATCGGGCTGCGGTGGTGGTGGGTTGCCATGGCAACCGCAGTGCCTTCAGCATCCTACGGGCGAAGGCAACCGGGCAACCGAGCGACGCAACCGGGTTCCCTCTATCTCTTTCTCTTCCGATGTTGAACGTGTACTTCCTCCGGATCGGTCCAAACTGGTTCACTCTCTTCTTCGTTTGCTCTCGAAACGCCCTTTTATCCTACGGCGAATTACCAGGATGGACTTTTAAGAATGCTCCCTTGTACTTTATGTTCAGTTTTATCGACATCCCAACCTAAACCCTTAAGGTCAAAATTTTCTTTCTCGAGCGCGATCATGCATTATTTTGGGCGAGAAATTTTTTATTTTTATTTTTTTTTTTTTTAATTTTTTTTTTTTTTACTTTTTTATGTTTTTTCGTTCTATTTATTTATTTATTTATTTATTTATATTTATTTCTTCGTTTCTTTCTTTTCTTTCTTCTCTTGTTTTCTTTTTCGTTTGGAAAGATTCGATCAAACAGGGAAAGGATGCTCCGTTCTCGAGCGGGGTTTCGTTCCTCGCTGTTGGTTAACGACGGTGACGAAGTTCGAAGCACGGAAAGTTCAACGGGATCCAAAGTTTTCTAAAGTTTCTCGAGGCTCCGTACTTTCAACCGTACGCAGTGCGTATTATCGTGACATTTCCGTGAGCATAAATTTTGCAGTAGTCGAAGTACCTCTCGATGTATTATACCGAGATTCTGAGTGCAAGATAAATTTTATCTCGGAGGCCCCGCACAGAAATTAGGTCAGTCGCCATTACGTGCGGGAAAACGAAATGCATCGCTTAATTTCTGTCGTACGAGTTGCTACCAAAAATGATAGATAGTCGTTCATATTTCCTTTTCGTTTGCTATGTGTTACGTCGAACGAAAATTATTTTATGAATTATTATTTGACAATATTTTGATCGTAATATTTATACTTTTTTCTTTTTCCTTGTTTTATTTCTTTTTTCTTTTTCTTTTTCTTTCGGATTACGTTTGATCGATATTCAATTTGACGAAGGAAACTGCGTCCTAGTGAAATTCTGTAAAAGGGCAAAGGGATTGAAGTCGCGTCGATGTAATGTCCACGACGTCACCTCCTCCATCTTTCGACAGCTCACTCGACCCAGTACCACCGACTTGTACATCCAACCTATCCTAGCACAGGTCAAGCAGGATTCTAACGAGCGCGCGCGCACACGCGAGAAAGAGAAAGAGAGAGGGTTTCAGGATGAAGCGGGAAGGGGTAGAGAAGGCAAGAGAAAGGTGGAGCAATGGAGTGGGGTCAGTTCGTGACCCGACCACCTGTGGAAGCAGCCGGTAGCTACTTCTTGTTTGCCGTTTGCGCATACCTACTTACCACTTATATGTACTACGTATTACTAAGGCGAACTATACCAGCCGATGACCGTGGTCATGGCTAGCTCCAAAATTACACTCTTGCTTTCCCGAGAATCCATAGTTTCGCACTATCATCTTGGTTACCGATTACATTCATTTCTGGGAGCTTACAAACGGCCTATGAACGATAAACAACGAAATTCTAAGGAGTCCATTCTTTTTCTCTTTTTTATAAAAAAAAAAAAAAAGAAAAAGAGGAAAGAAACAGAATAGAACGAATAGAAATTTTTTAGAATAAAATAGAATAGTAAGTAATACATTTTGAAAGGATCTGTTGTGAAAGAGCGTACCGTCATTTAGAGAAAAAATAAAGAAATAAAAGGATTACGTTACTCGATTTGTTAAAACGCTGTTTATTAGGAGTTAACAAACGAATCGTTGAAACGGAGAAAGGATTATCGAGTTGCGGTTAAATGGAAAGGTATTTTCGAAGCGTGGCTTATCTTTTTGGGACAACCTCTTCGACCCGTAACGCAGGAGAACAGCCGTATCGGTGGTTGTAATAGCGCCGCGGAATACAGACGCTGACGCACACTGTGACATACAGCTAGATCTGCGTATACATTGCCGTAGGTATAATATACGCGGCGCTTAATAGTACTACGGCCATTCATGCCGCGAGTCGCCGGCAGCTTAGCGCTCTATTAATCACGGATTATTATTCATGCGCCTACCACGACGACGGTGGCGCTTTTAGCGCCACTGACTTTTGTCGCCCCATTGCCTTTGAGCTCGTCTCATGCTCACTTTTTACTCCTCTTTCTGTCTCTCTCTCTCTCTCTCTCTCTCTCTCTCTCTCTCTCTCTCTCTCAACCTTTTCCCTCCCACTCCTTCATTTTTGCCCTTCTCTCGTTTCTCTATCTCCTCATTCAGCCTTCATAACGATTCTTTTTGGCTCCTTTCGGTCCCACTTCATTAAGCAGCACGTGGTCCAAGTCGCATATCGGTCTATCGGATCTTATTGTGAGAAATAAAAAAGAAGGAAGGAAAAGTAAAAACGAAGGGAAAGGAAACGTTGGGACCTGATAATAAAATTTTATCGATCTGTATCAATCGATTCTAATTGCACGAAAGAAATCGTACGCGTTGACGCAAAAGAGAAAAAGTAGATCCGAACGAACGTTGAACTTCCTGTCCTTCTACGTTGATCTGTATTTAATTTAAAACAGATGGTTACCGGAAGAAAATAAAAAGTCGTTGTCGTTATCCAGAAGTCGTAAAGAAAAATACAAAAATAAAAAATAAAAGGGTCATATCGTTCACCTAGGGTAGCTTGCATTTGGCCCGACTTTAAGAAGTTTCATACCATTCGCGTCTAGATTTAATACTTACCCGAGTACAGGCGGCAAGCGGAACTTTTTTTTTTATTTTAGCGTCGTAAATAACCGTGTCACTTGGTTAATTTCGTTTTCACCACTTTCATCCGAGCGAAGGAAGGAAGGAAGGAAGGAAGGAAGGAAGGAAGGAAGGAACGTACGTACGTACGTACGTACGTATGTACGTATGTACGTGCGTACATTGAAGAAAGAGATAGAGAGCTCTCTCATGCTCGTCGCATTTATGTCTTTAAACTCTCGCATGCCGTCGTCGGTACGTCGTTAATTTGACGGACAGTTGGACTGAGCGAGAAAGATAGAGAGAATAGATATATGTATATATGCACGTATGTATATACGTGTATACATATATACGTACGTAGAGGGGTTTACATATGAGCCGCGTGTGCCACGCGGTTAATTGACGCTTAATTGGCCGTAATTAAGTTAACTCTGGGAGCACGTGGGCGAAGCTTGTGCGGAGATTGGCTATGGCGCTTTAAGACTTCAGCAATCATCCTTAGACTAGAGGATGGTAATCGAAACGCGAGTTAGTTTCTTCTGACGTAAGTTTAAGCTTGAAACTTATTAGGACAATTCGTAATAATTCTCTTGTCAAAGGGGATAAAACGTTTCACGAAATCTCGATAACAAGTTTAGTTTTTGGATTTATCGATTATCCTCTCTGTTATATTCTAACAAAGTTCGCACAGCTATTGTTTTCATCGTTAAATCAAATTTCAAAAGACTCCCTATGGATTATTATAACGATTATTTAATCGTATAGCATCGTATGTCAATCGTATTTCGCACGTGTTGGATCGATCGTCGAACCGAGGAAACGTTAGGTAACATGCGCTTCATCGATCAAGGATGCGAAACGAAGGAGATACACGTCGGTAGTCCATCGAGTCAGGGTCACTCAGGATTGTGCCGACCTAACCTCAAATCCCGACCAGGTAATTCACCTCCACCTTGAATTCCATCGTCGTGTGTATGCGATCACCTGTCGGCGCGACGTCGACTGGCCTTCCACCCTCTCCTTCCTTACTCCTCGCTACTTCTCTCTCTCTCTCTCTCTCTCTCTATCTACCTATCTATCTATCTATCTATCTCTCTTCTCCTTCACGCGTGCACGCATCCCGCGCTTGAGTTCGCCGTGAAACGAATACATTTGCATCTTCTCTTCTTCTTACTTATTTTTTCCGACAAAAGACGAGATATTCAACGTCCTTGGAAGCCTGCTGAACTCCATGACAAGGGAATCACGAAGGAATAATTTTTCTCCCGTCCCGACTCGCGCTAGAAGACAATCTTTAGATTGACCCGACTGCGACACAACGTATGTGTGTGTGTGTGTGTATTGTTTCCCTTTTGTTCGATTCACCCTAGCGGATTATTTTTTTGTTTAAGTTAGTAGATAGTTTCTTGGAAAAGTCCTAGTTTTCTATTTTTAGATCCTGTCCCTTATCATCAAGGAAAAATGTGCAAGCACTCTTTCTTTTTTTCTTTTTCTTTCTCTCTCTTCTTCTTCTTCTTCTTTTTTTTTTCAAGCGCATCAGCAAATATATTACAGCGAAATGATAAATGCCAGCGGTCGAAAGGGAAGGATTGATTATCTAGGGGTTGCTTTTTATCGGAGGGGAAAACTCCGTCGTTCGTCGTTTAATCATGAAAGTTAGTTAAAGCATGGGAAGATGTCTCTTTACAACTATTTAATATACCTTGCCTACGGATACCATGGAAGACTTAATCAGCATATCGTCGACGTCTAGTCTTCCCTTTCAGCCGCAGCTTTCTTACTCAAGGGATCCTTTTAGCTTTTAGCAATGCTTATTCCCCCTTCTCGCGTTTGGCTTCGCACATCTTCGCGGAACGAGCCAGAAGCAGAGCCGTCGAATTTTCAGGTCACCTACGCGAGAACAATGCGCATTTACTTAATAACGATATCGTAATTATTAACTCGCCCGAAATAAATCACTTACGGTATTCTCTTTGGGGATTTCTATTTTAACAATCCGTTAACAAGGACGGATTCGATCAAGTTCTTCTGTCAAGATACTTTGATTTCTTTTTTCTCGTTTCTTCTTTTTTTTTTTTTTATGTTTTATTTTATTTTTTTATTTTTTTTTATAGAGGATCGGGTTCTCTCCACCAACATCACCCCACTGTTCCTCCCTCCCAATTTTTTCTTTCGATCCCTTCCGCGTTATCTTTCTTTTCTCTACCGCCAGGTAATTGGCAGAAAAATAGTTGTTTTCTTCTTGGACCCGTGCCGTCTAGGAGAATAAAAATTCGGCCGGTTTCTCGAGATGTAGATGTGTTCTCGGAAGCGGGTTGGGCCTTGCTGGCAGGGCCGGTAGTTGAAAAAGGAGAGGTAGAAAGATAGGAAGAGAGAGAGAGAGAGAGAGAGAGAGAAAGAGAGAGAAAGCGACGGAGAAGTAGAGAACGAGTGGGGATCACGGAGGACGAACCGATCCTGATGTAAAACCGGACAAAGTTTTGTCGTCGCGGTGCGCTCCGTCACCGCGATATCATTGTCCATTGGTGCAAAAGTTCAGCGGTTGCCCAGAAGAACTATTGTCATCTTGTTGCGATGTCGATTCTTTCCACCTCTTTCCTCGCCTACCTCACTCCGTACTCTCTTTCGTATCACACGTTCGATGCACCTCGTGTTATCCTCCTCACCTTCTTCTTCTTCTTCTTCTTCTTCTTCTTCTTCTTCTTCTTCTTCTTCTTCTTCTTCTTCTTCTTCTTCTTCGTTTTCTTTTTTTCTTATCCTTCCTCTTTGCAACTACGCTACGTTCTCGTTTGTTTCATGCGCGTTAACGAAGCTCCTTGTCATGAAACAAAACTAGCCTGTTCTCTTTTAGGACAGGTGATGTGTGTCCTCCTCCACGATCGAAGATCCATCGGATCAGCTTCTTGATTTACTTCTTGATTCGCATCTTTTCAAACGCGTTAACGATTCACCGAAAGAAATACTATCAGTAAAATACATCGACACTATCCTTAAATTCGATTTCGAGGATTCCTTGAAATTTCGAATAATCCTAATAATAATCATCACATTTTTAAGGATTTCGCCAAAGAAGGAAGTATGGAAAATCGTTATAAGAAGCTTTGGAATATAGTAGTTCCATATTATCTCAGGGTGGGCATACTGCTAGGTACTGGTACTGGTACTGGTGCTGGTTGGTACTCTACTGGTGGCGATGAATTTGTCAGCCAGTACCGCGATTCGTTCGACCGTCGAGCGAACAATAATTGTCCGCGTTTCCACGATTTCTACGTTCTCGTTCTCTCTCTCTCTCTCTCTCTCTCTCTCTCTCTCTCTCTCTCTCTCTCTTTCTCTTTTTCTCTTTTTCTCTCTATCTCTGTCTGTCTTGCACAGGGTGAGGGCTTTCTGTCGTTTCGAACCGCGTCCAGGAGCGTTGCAATATTTTCCCCTCTTGGCGAGCAAGAGAGACGGTAGATTGCACGGTAGACTGGCGCGACGACGACGACGACGATGAGAAGGACGACGTTGACTACGCCCTGCATTTTTCCCGGGCATGCGGGTGTAGGGGTGTAAATAAATGAAAAATGAAAATAATTAAAAACGCTTTTTAATATTCTCCACGGACTCTCTTATCATCTCTCTTTCTCTCTCTCTCTCTCTCTCTCTCTCTCTCTCTCTCTTTCTCTTTCTCTCTTTCTTTCTTCTACCTCGATTGCCAGCTCGCACGTCTCATCTCTGACGCTTCTTTTTCTCTACATTTGCGCTTCATGTACACTTGAGAAGAAATTCCATGTATCTCTATCTATCTCTTTTTCCATCTCCTTCTTTCTTTCTCTATCAATCCATCCCCCTCGCCCAGCACTTTCCGTCTACCTTTAGCTCGGTCTTCATCCCTGTTTAACCTCTGTACACCTCCCTTTTGTGTTTCATGTTTCCCGTGTGAGAAACATCGAATCTGAGCATAGAAAAAGGATACTTATCGGATAGAAAAGAGACGTATAAGTTAAAAACGTCAATTCTAGTGGACTCTACGGAACAGAATAAACGAGATATTAAACAATTATTTGAGCCCTTTAAATCGTCTAATCTTGCTGGTAAGCAGCACAGCCGGTATTACACTTGTTAAGGACTAGCAAAGCAAACTCTGTCATTGCTAGATTCACCCTGTCTCTCCCTTTTTATCAGCGAGTCCAAACGACACCCCATTCGACAAAACGTTCGCTTGACCCGCGTTGAAATTTTTTCCTCGACGTTATACACGTATATATAAAACCCTATGTGACCGTTTACATATGTAGCGTATACATATACATATACATATACATATACATATACATATATATGCATATATATTATATATATATATATGCATCGTGGATCCAGCTAGAAATTTTTTTATTTCGCCTTTCTTTGCTGTGTTCCTCATCAGAGCGATCCGTCGTCAATAGTAGTGCCGCTCGTTAATACCTCGTCGGTCAATAGTTATTCCGCTGCTTTTCGTCCTCCCACTCCTCCCACTTCTCCTTCTCCCCACTCTTCTCTTGCATCCCACCTCCACCAACCACCTCTCTCTCTCTCTCTCTCTCTCTCTCTCTCTCTCTCTCTCTCTCACTCACATATACATACATATATATACACACACCCATACAGATATAATATGTATACACATACATACATATACTCTCTCTCTCTCTCTCTCTCTCTCTCTTCTCTCTCCTCTCTCTCTCTACCACCACCTACCTTTTCCCCGGTCTCACCTACACCCACGCGAGGTCATGTACATAGGACTGTGGATACGTGTGTTTATATCACATTATGTACGGGCGCGTGTTGGGCCACATATCTATGCCTTATGTATACATGCGTTATTCCTGGTACATATATAGCCGCCGGTGTACTCACCTTGGATGTACGCGGTGGTGAAGAAAGTAAACGACCCGTACTGTTTTCTCTTTCTCTCTTTCTCTTACTATTCTACCGTATCGTAGCTACCTACGACGTTACTCTCACGCCCTCTGTCTCCCTCGTGTTTTTGATTAAATTTAATTGCGCGATATGGACAAAGGGTGAAGGTGCGGTACCGACGATAGGAGATGAGCACGCGTGCGCGCGAATATTACTATCCTATGTACGTTCCCTTCGCGTAATTTGCCGTGGAATTTTTTCTTTAGTTTATAACGAGCTCCTGCTGGCCACCATCATCCTCTCCTCACCTCATCTCCTCACCTCTCTACTCTCCACCCTCTACTCTTCATCCTCCACCCTCCACCACCGTGCCATCGAACCAATTGTAAGTTTCATATTTTGTCCCAAAATTTCCACCAATTTTCTATGTCCCTCTCTAATTAGGTACTTTTCGTTCCAACCGCGATCAGAGTTCATTATTATTTAACAAGTTATTGATTATTTTAATGATTCGTGCCGGTGATTGGATCTGGAAAATTGATCATTTTCATCAGTTAAAATCATACTTTTTACATTTGCAATGTTTAGTCTGGTTAGATATACTAAACGTCCGATATGAGGGGTACAGTACGGATAAATAAATGTTTTCTCGTTTCTTTGAGCTTCTTTTTTTTTTTTTTTTTTTTTTTTTTTTCCCTTTTATCATAAATATGAAAGACGTAGGAATATTTTTATATATTTAAAACATATTTGTCGTACGTTATTATATATTATTATATATCATACAAAAAACACAAAACTATAAATTTCTTTCGGGGTGCGGCCTTTTCGTAATATTTTCAATTCATATACTAAACAGACCCAAGAGATTAGTACAGGTCTATTTAAAAAAAACAAAAAAAAAAAAAAGAAAAGAAAAAGAAATAAAGAAAAAAAGAAATATCCTAATTTTTTAATCGCATCCTTCCAAGAAAAACTCATTGGTCGATATTTATATTATTCGAGGATAGATTCGAAGAGGAGGAAATTCCCACGGAATTTTTTTTCAGGACACCCTGTTTGTGATCTCTCCTCTCCCTCATCCTCGTTCCTATGTAATATGTTTATGTAGCGTAGTAGATACTCCGTACATAGCTAGTTAGGTGTATAGATAGGAAGAGAGAAGGTGGAGGAGGGTGCGGTACGTTCGTCGGTGGCTACGTTCACACTCGCGTACTTCATACAAGTACGCTCGCGCGCGCGCGCGTGTATACGTGCTCGCGTGCATGAGAAACACCGTCAGGGACGTATATAAGCGTTGCTACGCACACATCTTCGCTCGGTGCACTTGTCCATGCTTCACGTCGTGCAGTGTCTCTCAACTTATTCGCAAAGAATTTCTTACGTATTTTGTTTCGTTTAGAAGAAGAGGAAGAAGAGGATGATAAAAGGAAGAGGAGGAGGAGGAGAAGGAGGAGGAGGAGGAGGAGGAGGAGGAGGAGGAGGAGGAGAAAGAAGAAAAAAGAATTAATAACTTCGTAATCAATTTTGATAAAGATTTTTTAATCATTTGGATAATTAATGTATCAAGTGTTTAAATGGAATGAATGAAATGAATGAAACGTTTGAATGATCTATTAAACGTTTTATCGTACAAAGACGGAGGTAATTTAATCGGTGTCTTATCATTTTGTTTATACAGTTTTATATAAATTAGTTTGCATCCTTAGTTTAATATGTTACAGATCAAAACTCTCTAGTTTCAAAGTTTTATTTGTTTTGTATTTACAGGGTTATATACGACCTTGTATAATTTTAATATCGTTTCGTTTTCTCTTCTCTTATTTTTCTTTCTTTCTTTCTTTCTTTCTTTTTTTTTTTTTTCTTCTTTCTTTCTTTCCTTCTTTTCTTTTTCTCATATGTAATTTATACATATAGTTTTACATGTAATTTAATTTATTAGCTCAACGTTAAAATATTACTGATCAATTAATTTCAAAGTTTTATATATTTCATACTTACAGGATTAAATGTACTCGTATGATTAATACTACTCTTTTCTTTACATTGTTTGTATAGTTTTATATAATTTAATTTATATACTTATGTTAAAATGTAACAGATCAATTAATTTCAAAATATTATTTATTTCATGCTTACAGGATTAAATGTGCTCGTACGATTAATACTATTCTTTTCTTTGTAACGTTTATACGGTTTTATATAATATAATTCATATATATACGTTAAAATGTAACTTAACGATTAATTTCAATTTTATAT
>NC_057691.1:736196-746196 GCF_014466175.1 Vespula pensylvanica | reverse complement strand
TTCTCTCTCTCTCTCTCTCTCTCTCTCTCTCATTCTCTTTCTCTTTCTCTGTCTTTCTTTCTCTCCCCGTGAGCATCTCCTCCCCTTTGAATATATGTGCAATAGGTACATATGTATCCACATACACGAAAGTATCTTACCTATGTGTATTTGAAAGTGTGTACGTTCTCATATATAGATTATTCCCTATGTATTATAGGAGAATGTATATAGTTACAATACATGCGCATCGTTCCGAGAGGCACATAGCCAGAGGAGCTTTACGCAAGGGCATGTAACACCGAGGGTTAAGAACGTTCGTGTTGGTACACGCATACGGTTACACAAATATAGACGGTCGCGTGCTCACAACACGGACATGCATGCACTTCTTCGCACTCGCGAATGCAAGGTATGCATTTAGTACGGGGCGTTCCACGTCAAATCGGCGAGCATCACCCTTTTGTTGGAACGACGATCTCTCCTGTAATCTGGTCGTTAAGCTCTTTAGCCTGAAACGGATAAGACGTGGTGCGTGGCGTGTGCCGCTTTGTCGTCCCGCTACAAAACGATTTCGCGATCATTTATACACGTTTTATATACGCATACAAACGTACCGATCCGGTTGGATCTAAATAATAAGGTGGGTCTTGTGACTTTGGGACTGAGTAAACTGTGAGGTAAGAAAAAGAGAGAGATATTTGGACCGAGCAAGATAAAAGTCCGAAACGTGTTTGACGATTTCTTGTTTTTTACTGTATGTAATACCAACGTGGAACAAGATTACATGTTAGAGTCTTTATTAATTGTTCGCATAGGTATCGTTTTTCTAATCGTGCTTTTTTTTTCTCCTTGGTTTCTTCTTCTTCTTCTTCTTCTTCTTTTTTTCTATGAAGAATCGCGTGTCCGTAGAATGACTCGGATAAACAAGAAGAAGAGTAACACGATGAGAAGGTTGAGTAAGGTTGATAAGTAGCTCGATTCGAAGAGGAAAATAATATGAAACTGCGTAAAAGTACCTTAGCGTGTGTTCCAATTTTGTCTTCGTTTACTTTAGGGTGATGTCCTCCGCACCTACCGTTTCGACCTTCTACCACGTCACGTGGGCCGAACCCATCACTTGCATGTATCCCCCCGTATCCGTGTCTTCGGAAAGTTCCATTCTCCTCAAATTTTTCGATCTTTCGTCATTGCTCGGACGCATCGTGAAAAATAATGATGTTGTATTCGACGGTAGAGATTAATCCTTTTGAGAAACCTCGTAAATATATCAATACGTGGAAACAAATGATTTACCACGGTGATATTAAGGTTTAGGAATAAGAACGAAGGAATAAGAACGTTCCAAAATAAAAGAAAAAGAGAGAAAAAAGAAAAATGAAGGTATACCCTCGTCACAGATATCATTATCATTTCTCACGGTACATACCGCGTCCGCGGGTAAGTGAGTGGGGTAGGAAAGTGGGAGACACAAGGACAGGTTTTCACATTTTTTATGAGTGCAACTATTCAGATCAGGCCTAAATTAATTCCTAAGTACGCTGGTCGTTAACGATCGCAAAAAAAAGAAAATTCATAAACTTCTTCCTTTTTTTCGTTTTTCTTTTTTCTTATTCTTTTCTTTTTTTTTTTAATTATTATTTCCTTCTCTCTCTCTCTCTCTCTCTCTCTCTCTCTCTCTCTCTCTCTCTCGCTCTCTTTTTTCCATTCGCAAACGGGAGATAAAGCCACAGTAGGAATCCTCTCTCAATCTCAGTTACACTCTAGCCTATTCTCTCACGTCTCATGTTAGTGCATTTGCGTGCATGTCATTTTTAGCTGTCGGTCTTTTCTATCATCGTGGCGCCCGCAGCTAGCTAGAGAGAAGCGCTTCGCGAAGCGCCTCGTTCCGCGCGAGTGCCGACGATCCGGCGCTAATCCGCTTGGTCGCCAGGGCGACACGAGGATCCGTCAAAGCGAACACGTCGGCTACCTTTTGAGGCGTATCCTCCCGCTTTCCACTCTACACAACCCCTCCCCCTTTACCCCCTTATACTACTACTACTATACTACTATACTACTATACTACTACTACTCTACCTGACACCACCACTTCAGTTTCTTTATCGTGTGTTAGTCGTTCGGTCTTTCTCTGTTTACTGTGCATTCCTCTTTATTTCCCCGTTTACCTTTAAATACCTTCCCTAATATTCTAATACCCTATCGTTGATCAGTAATACATCAAAATCTAAGTTAATCGATCATTCGAATCTTGTACAATCTTCGAGATTCTTCCTGGAGAACGTAGAACGTCACAAACTCTCTTCGTTTTCATAGATCTAACAGAAAGATCCTGATCGTTGATTAACCTTTAAGAAGTTGATACGAAATGAAAGAAGAAGGAGTAGGATTCGTCGACCGAGTTCTTCTTGTTTCTTAATCGTGGCTGCCGTAGGACTCTCGCAATAGCCCGAAGCATTAAACGCGAATAGTACCGCTGGAAGATAGGCGAAATTCTCTGCGTTCTCCTCTCTCTCTCTCTCTCTCTCTCTCTCTCTCTCCCCTTCTCTCTTTTTCTATTTTTTCCTCCCACTCTCCTCCTTCACCGTACCCCTCCCACCCTAGTTCTCGTACTTTTTTTGCCTTCTCTTCTAGAATCGTGCACGGCTCGAAACTGGACAATTTCATTGCCGGTTACTACTAGGAGCACCTTGGCCATGGCGAAGAGTTGCTACGGGCAACCCTGCGCGACGATTGGACAAGTATTGTCCACGGGAGAACGGTGGAACGAACGAGGAGCAGAGAGAGAAAGAGAGAGAGAGAGAGTGAGCTGGAAAGGGGGTGGGTGGTGGTTCCGGGGGATGGGTGCAGGCCGTCGGAGTCGTGCGCACCCTGTGCCAGGAGCTCCACGTCGGGGAAAAATTCAATCCCCCGGTTAAAGGGGATGACGCGCTCTCCAGGGCCGTATACGGTCTAGGCGATAATTTTCGCGAGAGAGCCACCCACTTTCTATCTCTTTCTTTCTCTTTCTTCGCATCCTTCCTTCCTTCCTTCCTTCCTTCCTTCCTTCCTTCCTTCCTTCCTTCCTTCCTTCTCCTTCCTTCCTTCTCCTTTCTTCCTTCCTTCTTTCCTTCCTTCTTCCTTCCTTCCTTCCTTTCTTTCTTTCTTTCTCCTACCCATCGCGTCACATTCGAGCGAAGGAATGAATGGGCCGACCTCTTTCTATCCCGCGACTTCCGAGACAAGAACCGTATCTTCTGACTCGGGCCACGCGTGCAAGATAAACGATTGGTCCATACGGTTGATCTAAAGTCGTCGATCATTGTTAATTTTCGACTATTGTGTTAGAGGTCGGGATAAATAGTCTCATTACGTCGTGTATTTAACGTCACGTCTTTCGATTGTATTCAATTAGTTTTAATTTTTTTTTCCTCGATGAAGGATCGGTTATAATTATATTTTTTCTCTCTCTCTTTCTTTCTTTTTTTTTTTTTTTTAGCAAAAGACGCTCGTTTTCGTTCTCGTTTTCGTTTTGTTCGCGATTATTCGATCGCGTCGATGGGGCTAGGTGGATGTATGTAAAAAGAAAGAAAGAAATTATTCGAACGTCGGTCGAAAGTTCATCGCGTGATCATCGACGTCGAAAGAAAAATCTGCTTGATTTCCTTGATCTCGTTTCTTTCTTTCTTTCTTTCTTTCTTTCTTTCTTTCTTTCTTTCAATTTTTCTTCTTTTTTTTTTCTTTCCTTTGTCTTTCTTTTTTTTTTCTTTTTCTCTTTTAATATTTACTCCTCGCTATTCTCATCCTTTGTGCTCTGGCGCAGAACTATGCGGAATTTCAACGTGCAGCCCTCTTACGACAGTAAAACGAACGAGCAAGCAAGTTTACGATGCTCTTGGCTTCAGGGTCGGACACTGACGAGCACCTGGGGTAAATCCAGAGGGTGGTTCAAGGGGGTTAATTTCCAACGTCGTCGCTTAATTCACGATGTTGTCCCGGTGACATCGTTTCGCCGTTGTGTTTCCACCAATCCTTCGCGAACGTTTCAAATCCTTACGAACTTTCTAATTGCGATTAGCGTTTGATTTTAAAAATGGATCCTATTAAAATTGATTCGATCAATCGTATCGTCGAATTAACGACGTGGCATATAAATATTTTCATACCAAAGAAACGTTCGAACGAATAAAAGAAAGAAGATATTTTTTGGATATGGTATTAAAAAAAAAAAAAAAAAAAAAAAAAGAAACAAAAATACAGAGAGACAGAGAAAAATCTGACGAGAAAGATTGCATTGGAAATGTAGGCCTCCACCTTCTCGTTTTCCTTCACACTTCTTCTTCTTCTTCTTCTTCCTTCTCTTCATTTCGTTCAGCAGCATCTTCTGCCTTTTCTTTTCCTCTCAATCTCCTACTTTCAAATTGCATCGAGATTCATCCTTCTTTTCTCTACGAGCTCAAAGTCTCCCCTCGACTCGTCTCGGTCTAACTTCCTTCCTTCCTTTCTTCCTTTCTTCCTTCCTCTATCTCTTTTTCTCTCTTTCTCCCTTTACGAAACAGATCCATTGGCGCCAAACAACTGCGTCCACGCATCGAAAGATACCGTAGCTAGCTAGAGCTTATCGACACTGGTAAACAAGAACGACTTTTCCCGCTTACAATATTGACCGAATGCGAGAAACCAGTTTATGAGAAGTTCGGACAAAAAATCATTAATGTCCTCGGGATGGGAGCTCATTCGCTTCCTTCCCGTCTTGGGGAGGGGGGAAAGGAAAAAATGAAGAAAAAAAAAAAGAAACTAAAAAAAGACGAAGAAAAAATCCTCCAGAAAAAGCTCTCTCTTTTTCTTTCTTTCTCTCTCTTTCTCTTTCTCGTTTTCTTTCTCTTTTTCTTTTTCTTTCGTTCTCTCTATCTATCTCTCTCGGTCCCACATCCAAGCGCGTAGGGACGCTGTCTCCTCGCCGCGCGCGCGCTACGAAAAGCAAGAACGTCGCTCGAAACTGGTTTACAAGTCGCGTTCGCGCGCACCGTTGCGGCCACACGCTCGCTTGGAATTTTCGTTTCGAGAAATGCCGAACGAACGAACGAACGAACGAACGAATGAACGAACGAACGAACGAACGAACGAACGAACGAATGAACGAACGAACGAACGAACGAAGGAATGAAGGAAAGAACGAATGAACGTATGTACGTAACTACCTACAAAAATCGTTAATTGACATTGAAAATCGAAGAATTACTGTACGAAGATTCTTTGACTCAATTGATTTACGAAATAGAAGGAGAAGAAGAAGAAGAAGAAGAAGAAGAAAAAGAAGAAATAGAAAGCGAATGAAAAATAAAACGATGATAAAAATCGGGACGATATAGTTTTATTCGAGGCTAGATCAAATATCAAATGGTTATTATAGAGATTACACGATTACTATTGACTATACAGAGCAAAAGTTGTCTTATGAGAGGCTTTTCTCATGGAGATCATTGTCCTGGTAACGTCTCTTCTCGACGAGTAGTCTCCGGTGGCACGAGCGAACGAGAGAAAGAGAGAAATGGGAGACATGGTTAGTTCGGGACAAAAAGTGTGGTAAGGAGAGGACGCGGTAGGAGATGGAGGAGTAGAAGGAAGAGGAGGGGGTGGAGAGAGGGAGAGAGTGAGAGAGAGAGAGAGAGAGAGAGAGAGGAGGAGGAGGAGGAGAAGGAGAAGGAGAGCTCTGGTGATCCCGAGCGCGCGAGGATCATCGCCCCAGTTACGTCCTTCTTCCAGTAACCTTGCATATCTTCTTACCACCTTCGATTCTAGCTTCAAACTCGAATACTCGAGAACGCAACAACCGGGGCCCGAGAGAGTTGCATCTGGGGGCCCCGTTGCCCGTAGGCAAAAATCGTACCAGTCTGAAAAAAGGAGTCGCGAGCGGGTTGGGAGGTGGGAAGAATAAAAGTGAACGAAAGAAAAGGTCGACGGCTGGGTAGGAAAAGGGACGGCTGGAGAACGAAGAGAGGAGCGAAGAGAGAAAGGTGGGGTAGTAGTAGTAGTAGTAGTGGTGGTGGTGGTGGTGATGGTGGTGGTGGTGGTGGTGTGGTAGTGGTGGTGGTAGTGGTGGTGAGGGACGGCGGAGAGACACACGCTGCAAACAATGGCAGCGCGTGCACGGACACTTTCTCTCTCTCTCTCTCTCTCTCTCTCTCTCTCTCTCTTTCTCTCTTTCTCTCTTTCTCTCTCTTTCACTCTTTCTCTCTCATCGTACTCTCGCGTCTTTCCGTCTCTCTTTCTTTCTCTCGCACACGCCAGAGGGACACCAACGAGCGGAGCTCGAGTAAAAGAGAAAGAGAGAGAGAGAGAGAGAGAGAGAGAGAGAGAGAGCGGACAAGAGGGAAGAGGGAGGAGGAGAGGAAGCGAGAGATACGAGAGAAGGATAGCGATGGAGAGACGGGAAGGGGTGGAACAGGTTCCAGGCAGAGCGGTGGGTGGGGTTGCTGGAGGGTGCGGGGATCGGAGCTGGAACGAAGGGGGTAGGAGAGGGAAGAACTGGAATCCTGAGTAGCAACGGCGTAGCCGCGAACCAACGAACCTGGGCTCAACCTTAAAGCGATGGATCACTTTTGATCTCGTCGAACGGCGAGATGCTGGCTGGCTGGCTGGTGGCTGGCTGGCTGGATGGCTGGCTGGCTGGCTGGCTGGCTGGCTGGCTGGATGGCTGCATGGCTGCATGGCTGATGGCTCGTGGCTCGTGGCTACCGGTACCTACACCTTCTTCCTTAGGTTGGACATGAGAGTGAAGAGGAAAGAGGGGAGGGATCTACGAACGGCTTCTCCGAAGAGACTCGGGATTCTTCCCGAACGATTGGAGACGACCTCTCCTGAATAACGTTAATCTTACGATGTACGGACGTTTTCGGATGTCTCGCCTCAGTGGTAGGTCTTGTTCGATCTTTTTCTTTTTTTTTTTTATTTTGTTATTTTCTTTCTTTTTTTTTTTTTTACAACACTTTCAAGATCTCCGATTCTACAGACATCTTTACACAAACGATAAATAAAAAATCGTCGACAGGAAAGAGCGACCTGTTAATTTGTGTTTTAACATTTAGAGAAACGTTGTCTCCTCGAATGTTATGATCTTTTAAATAGAGACGTTCGATCATCAACGAAATACAAAACAAAAACTCGTTTCACGAAGCTCGTAGTTCTTCCCTCAAATAGATCGTTTCTTTCTTTCTTCCTTCTTCACCTTCGTTCCTCCTTCCCGTCTTGTTTCGATATCCTATTGAATCGGAAATCTACGATTGATCGTTTTACGCGTTCCCTCTTCCTTGTCCCTCCTCTCTCACACCCACTAGAAAACCTGTTTGCTAATCCAGTCTCCTTCGGAAGCTCGTAATTCAAAGACGTGCTTGGGGCTTCCATAATCGCGTGCCACGAGATTGAGCTATTTTTCTTCGAAACTTCTTGAATTCCTAGCGATGATCCGTCAATGAGTCCGGCGATCTTCCGATATGAACCGGGCGATATAGAATTAAACCTAAAATATTGGTATCCCAATCGCTTCTTCTAAAGGTTATAAACGGAAATAGTTGTACTAAGTAAGTAAGTAGGAAGTATTTCAATAATGGATCACACGGTTAGGATCAGTTTGTGTATAAAGGAACGATACCCATCCTTGCAAGACTTTACGATCAGTTCTAGCTCGTGTGTCTATATATATATATATATATATATATATATATATATATATATATATATGTATGTATATATATATAAATCTTTGTTTGAAAAATTTCTCTTCTTTTTATTCGATCGATGATCATTCGTAATGGCGGATAACGGTTGGCGCTTAATAAACGACTGCTAAGTCAGGCAAACGTGTACTTAGCTAGGTTAGTCGAAAAGATGTTAACGAAGGCGTGTTATATCGTTCGACGCAAACCCACACGGATAACGAACATACTATAATCGTGCGCTCGTGTAGACCTAAGTGAGTTGACGAGTTTGCATATATGCTAGAGTGCGTTTGCGCTGATAGTGTGCGTAGCAGGCGTTCAGCACGAGTAGAGTAAAAAGCATATCGTCCTCGGTAATTAATGTTGCAGTCTCGTATACCGGGGACTTCATGGAAATGCTAATTCTTTGTAGACATTGTTTATAGTTTGATTTATGCTCTATGATTACACGGGCAACAACAAGCTTCCCTTCGGCGTAATATTTAACCGTTATACATGACGTTCGATTCTCAATTCTCCTTTAAGTTCTCTCGCTGGTTTCTCGTTAATCGAGTGAAACTGCTCTCCTTTCTCCTTGAACGAAAGAAGGAAGAGTAGTTCGTGTTGTCGGTTATGTTTTTATAGATCTCGAACTATTCCGCATCGCAGGGATATCTCGTTCGTCCCTGGCGAGATTCGAACGATTTCTCGAGACACTGTGAAGGTGCTTGAAGTTTCGATAGAGAGAACGAGAGATCCTTTTTCTTTCTCTCTCTCTTATATACATACACACACGTTCTTTTTCTCTTCCTTTCTCTCTTATTTTTTTTTCTTATATTTTTTTTTATTTTTTTTATTTTTTTATTTACAACGTTAAAACCGAATTTAGAATTTTGCCTTGGAGAACTTTTGCGTCGACCTAGATTTTAGAAAAGAAGAAAAAGAAAAAGAAAAAGAAAAAGGGTCTTGGTCCAAAGCGGGCGCGCATTGCCTTTTCAAACCATTCATACTTTCTCTAAGAGCAGCAATTAGGGAAGCGAGCATTCGCTAATACGCGGACATAATAAAAATGCGATAATGGTAATAAGGGTAACGTAGGCAATGTAGGAGGAAGTTCGCGGTTGGAATCGCAAAGACCGTTTGGCACACCACCGGAAATTCGTGGATCGAGAGAAAAATTTCTTCCATTGGTGGGAGAAAACTGAAAGGTCATTCCGGCTTTATTTCCTTTGAGCGGGTTCCTCAAAGACGTAGTCGTCGAGAGAGGGAGAGAAAGTGGGAGAGAGGGAGGTTGAAAGGAGGAGAGGACAGAGAGAGAGAAAGAGAGAGAGAGAGAGACAGTGTGTCTAGCACAAAGTCAACGGTAGATTGAAGAAATATTGTCCGCGGGGACAACTCCCTCGCTTTTGCCGAACCCTATGCCTTACAACTAAATTAGCCCTTAATAGTAGGAAAGGGTCGATCGTTCGTTGTGTACCGGACGAAGGACGATTATTTTCTAGACGCTTTGACGCTTCCCTCGTCATTCGACACTTCTTATTTATTTTATTGATACTTATACGTTAAAAGCGATTTCTTAGAGGTCGATCATTAAACGTATATTTAGGTAGTACGTATACGTAGGTAGTAGGGATAACCTCTTTTATTCCCAAAAAAAAAAAAAAAAGAAAAGAAAAAAAAAATATCGGCTAGGTATCGGTTGAGTGTTGGCAAAATCGTATTCCCAGTGGGACTCGACGATATCTCGTCGTGAACTTGGCTATCCTTTTCTCTTTGTCTTTTTCGTTTCTTCGTCTCAAGGGAGAAAAACGCATGATCGGTAAGAATGCAATAGAAAACTAAGGTGTTTTCTTTTCTTCTTTTGTCATTTTTTTTTTCGTTTTTTAATTATTTCTTTTCTTTTCTTTCTTTTTTTTTTTTTTTTTTTTTTCTTTATTTCCTTATTCTTCCGTGTACCCATTAACGTCGGTTTTACCGATCGACCGACCAACCGACCGATCGACCGACCGACCGACCAAACTCCTTCCCCTCTTAGTGTCAAAGTCCCTTACGAGTTGAGCCCCGCTTCTCTCAGTTACTTGACGCTGTGGCGCGGCAAATCGGTCGTTCTTATAGAGAGACAGGAAGAAATGGAAGAAGACAAGAGGAAGAACAGAACTGAGGACGACAAGATCGGCGACGATGTCGAGGATGTCGAAAGCAGCGCGTTGACCGTTAAAGGGATGGCTTTCGGCGAGGGTGTTGGAGAGGTAAAGAGAAGGATTGGAGGTGGAGGTGGTGGTGATGGTGATGGTGGTAGTAGTGGTGGTGGTGGTGGTGGTGGTGGTGGTGGTGGTGGTGGTGGT
>NC_057691.1:723860-735949 GCF_014466175.1 Vespula pensylvanica | reverse complement strand
CTCTCTCTCTCTCTCTCTCTCTCTCTCTCTCTCTCTCTCTCTCACTCTCTCATCCTCCCTCATCCTCCCTCCAGTCCCGCCCGAGCGCAGACAGTGGTTCTCCGCTTCGATCCTTCTCTTCTTTATCTTCTCACGAAAGTTCGTTTTCTTCTTAGCCTTATTGCAGATTTTTCTTTAGTTTCTATGCTTCTGTCTAACTTCGACGTGGCTAGAGCACGAATTTGAATATCTCTAATTCACGTTTCAAAGTTAGAAATCGATAAGTCATTACGTAGCTTCTCCGAACGTTGATAGTTTCTAATCTAGTAGCAAGAACGGCGTTCTGGAGTTCCAAGTTTCGGGAAATCCAGTCCCGTAGGTTGTCGATAAATATTGACTAACGGATGTTAAATCCACTATGGGGTGGGGAGAATGTGGGAAGAGAGAGGAAGCGAGATAGGGGGAGGGGTTTGACGGGCATGGGTATGGGTATGGGCAGAGACAGGAGTAGGAGTAAGGGGGTGAATTAATATTGGTGTTTTCTTCGGATGCGAGTTCCCATTGCGGCATTACCGTGAATCAAAATAGTAAAGCGTTGGCCGAGCTAAAACGCGTGATCGATTCGACCTGTATCGCGTCGTACGGGTAGCTTTATAGTTCTGTCATACGGAGGTGTGGTTTAAATGCTTGTACCGGGAATATTGATTGTGACAGGTAGAAACATTCGTTACGATTCTCGTACGCTCATTACGCTAAGGCAAGATCTTTCGTTATGCTCCAGTGAAGTATCATAAGGCATAACGTCTTATCGTTTCATTATAATTCCCATATTTCAATCATCTATATGACTTTATTTTCATTCATGATTCTGATCTCTCAAGGGAATGCACCTGTGGAAATGTCATAGACTTTATACAAAGTGTACACGTATGATCTCAGAGAAAGAGAAAGACAGAGAGAAAGAGAGAGAGAGAGAGAGAGAGAGAGAGAGAGAGAGAGAGAGAGAGAGAGAGAGAGAGAGAGATCTTGCCAGAGGAGAGAGCGTTTCACTTAGACGCTTTAACGTTTTCTAATTCGCGTTTAGATATTCTCTGTTTTTACTCGTTCTCTTTTATCTCTTTCTTTATTTTTTTCTTTCTTTCTTTCCTTCTTTCTTTCTTTCTTTCCATTTCTGAAGTGGTTTTTTCGCAGAGCAAAGGCCGAGTAGTAGATTTACGATTAACGTGATCCAACCCCGTTTTGTTTCCTACTTTTCCTTCTCATTCTTTTACTCTTCAACTTTCGTCCTCTTTACCATCTCCTACTCTTCCTACTCTTTTCCTACCCCTTTCGACTATCTTCTTCACCCTCTTTCGTGCAAGAATATCCGCGAAGAGAAACGCGTAGTCGCGTTGAGAAGACTTCGCGTACGGATGCTCTCGGTGCTCGTCTCATTTTCATAAGATTAACTTTAAAGACGCCCACGTCTTCCAATAACTTTCTTCTTGCATAAAATCACGTTGTACTATAATGCTAACCATAGTCGTGCGAGCTCCAAAGGCTTTTGGAGTTTACACGATATAGTTTTCTTTCTTTTTCTTTTCTTTTCTCTTCTTTTCTTTTTCTTTTTTCAAATACTTGTCTGTGAAGTAGGTTAATCACCTAATAAGTTTTACGTATGCACATGTTATCATTATTATTATTACTATTATTGTTGTTATTTTTATTTTTATTATCATTATCATTATAATTTTATTATTATTATTATTATTATTATTATTATTATAATATTATTATTATTACTACTATCTTTCGTATTTCATCTTTGTCGTATATTTATATGAGCAAGTTTATAACGAGCAGCCAATAATTACGTCATCGACGAATAATTATATTTATTGCGCTTAAATTACAATTAAGATTGTACAATGTATAACGAAGTATATATATATATATATATATATATACACATATATATGTTTCGTTAATCCTTATTTTTACGCACATATTTATATTTACCTACATACATGAATATTTATGTATACAAAGGAGAGAGACAAATTTTGACACGGGACGGACAGCGATTTTATCACTTCTTTCTTTCTTTCTTTCTTTCTTTTTTTTTTTCTTTCTTTTTTTTGCTTTTATTTCCTTTCCTCTTACGTCGTCGTTAAAGCGAAAAGCATCTTGTTCCCGCGTGACATCTTTCTCGCTTTCGTGCGTCCTCCTGCAGCCGGTCACAATCTCTTCTACGTCTCTCTCTTTCTCTCTCTATCTATCTATCTCTCTCTCTTTCTCTCTTTCTCTTTCTACGCACACTCCCACGCGGTCGATCAAACGCCCGTAAACCTTCCTCTTGGCGTAAGGGCACGCCCACGAACACCTACGCGACGAGGAAACGTCCCTGTGATCTAGTTGCTGGATCCTTTCGTTGGTTAATTGTCGATCGATGAACCGACAGAAAGGTTAAATCAAATAAAATCGTAATAGGTTTACATTCATTATTCTTTTCTCTCTCTCTCTCTCTCTCTCTCTCTTTTTTTATTATTATTATTATTTTTATATATTTATTTCTATTTTGTTTTTTATTTATTTATTTATTTATTTATTTATTTATTTTTTTTTTTTTTTTGAAAGAGAAAGAATTAATGATCCTAAAATGGATACATATTATTTTCGTTCGTCGATAAAATGATCAAACCTTTCGAGACAATGCATCATTGGAAATTTGGAAATTTGTTCGTTCGAAAAATAACGTCATTTTTCTTTTCTTTCATTTTTATTTTTTATTTTTTTTTTTTTTTTGTTTCTTTTCTTTCTTTCTTTCTTTTTTTTTTTCCACGATGCTTTGAACGTAATTTTTCACACGCACGCACATACACGTAAAAAAGAAGAAAAAGCCCGACGTTCAACAAAGTATTTTAATCTAGACGGGTTTCAATCGCAACGGTAAGAAGTCGAATTGTCAATATTTATCGAACAAATTTTTCCCAACAGCCAGTCGACAGGTCGGTAGCCGCGTAAAATTCCGAAATTGCAAGCGAACCGTGTATTGTGTACCGTCCCGTATAGCTGGATAAACGCCGGGATTTAGCAGTGGGAACGGTGGACATTTTTTTTTTTTCCTTTTTTTCTCTCTCTTTTTTTCCGTTTTTCTTTTACCTCCCCCCCCCCCATTTCTTTCTTTTTCTCTGAATCCGAGGACAATTTTTAAAATGCGAATGAAAAAAAGTCAGAGGGATGAAGTGGTAAGAGAGGACTGGCATATTTCGAACTGTCGATATATATGCGCGTATGTGTGTGTACGTGTGTAGGTGGATATATTGCTGTCGACGAATTGATTTTAATCCAACGACCATGTTGAACATAGGTATTCATTAATCGTAAATTTGTAATTTCTTGTTCTCCTTTTCTTAAAAGATTTTTTTTAATCCAACTTTTATATCATGGTATTACGTGTTACACATAGGCGATACGTATGATATAACATAGATATCAATCTTCATGTAATTTTTCTTTTCATTCAATTTTTCTTTACGACAAGTATTTAAATAGTATTATCATTATTACGAGAGATAGAACAGTGACAACGTAATTGTAATGTTATCCAAAGTTGTCAATTATTTGTTCGTCGATCAAAAGTCAAAATTGAACAAATAAAATAGAAATACAAGGAATAGAATGATCTCGATATTTACATGTTAATACCGCATACAATACTCTTGTTAATTCTAATAAACTCGATCGAACGAATATATGATATAATTGATATAATTGACTAACGATATGTTGAACTTGTTTACAATTGTTTAGAATGAACAGTGTCAATGAACATTGAGACACGTTTAAGGTGTCGACCAATCGAACGTACGAAACCATCTCCCTTATGTTCGTTCACCACCTGTCGGCAACGATTGATCGTAGCCGCTGCACATAGAGGCGTTGCTCATATTAATACCCGGGAATGTTAATTACGATTTGGGACGCGCGTGCTTGATTTTGCGGTACGAGTCTCGCAATTTTGGAATGCTCCAACGATAGTTCAACTACGCTCTCTCTCTCTCTCTCTCTCTCTCTCTCTCTCTCTCTCTCTCTCTGTCTCTGTACTGTAAATCGAATCAGTATGATCATTGTGTGGTATCCTCCGCATTTCTTTTTCTTTCTTTCTTTCTTTCTTTCTTTTTTTTTTTTTTTTGAAGAAAAAACAAAACCAACCAAAAAAAAAAGACATGAAAATAAAAATAAAACTAAAAAAATAAAAATAAAAATAAAAATTAATATCGGTCTACGAACGGTCCAGTTAATGAGAATTATGCAGAATATTCGTAAAATATCGTGTACGATTTAATTATAATAAAAACGTGATTTTAATTTCTACGTGAAGTTAAGTATCGATGATTATCATTGTCATTATTATTATCATCATCATCATCATCGTCGTCGTCGTCGTCATCATCATCGTCGTCGTCGTAGTCGTCGTTATTGCAGAGATTTCTCTATAACAGGAGTGAATATTTGGTAGAAGAATTTGACCGGAGGGTTTGGAGTTGGAAAAGAGTAAATCGCCCGTCAATTGATAGGTCACAAGTTCGAATCCCCAATTCGGTTATATAAAAGGTTCAAATTTTTTTCCACGAATCCTACGTGTCATCATCACGAACGAAGGGAGAGTATTCTGGTTAGGTGCGAAACCTTGCGTGGGTGTTGACAATGGGAAACGAACGTGTCTCTCTTTCTCTCGTTCTCTCTCACTCGCTCATACTCTTTTGTATGGTATTTAGCATCGGCTCGTAAAACAGGCTGCTCTTGTATACACGTATATACCGATCACCGGAGTATCACGACGTGCTCGTGTTTAAACGTACGACCTGCCGAAGGCGATAAAGAAGCCGGCAAGTCATTTAGTAGTAGATTGGATAGTAATTTATCGGCAAAGTTTTATATGGAAAATCTACAAGATCGTCTATGACGTTTGAAATAAAAACTTTATACCGCAATGTCGCTTTATTATTTCAAATTAAAAGGAAAAGAGAATAATAAAAAGGAGAAGAAGAAGAAGAAGAAGAAGAAAAAAGAAGAAAAACACAAATATAGTTTAGTCGATTACCCTTATATAACTGTACCGTTTATTCTACCGGTTTATTCAGCGATACGATCAAGATTTCACAGTGATAACATTGGAAATATAATATCACCTGTCCTCATGATTCTTCAATGAAGTTTTCTTTTCTCTGTATTATGAGATAGAAAAAGATCGTACATGTTAAAACGTGGGCGAGAAATTACTATACAGTACGAGAAGAACGTTTCACCAAGGAAACGTATTTATAGATCGTCGTTACGATTCTCCTACTTGTGGTTTAGCTGGTACAACAAGAGAGTAGTAGTGTGGTGACTTCTCCCTCGATCGAAAAGGAGAGATAATTCATTCCGCGTCGAAAGTAGAACCGCCAGTCCGCTTATGGTCCCACCGATGGTTAGACGCTAATAAATCCACGGTGGTAAGTGCCGTGAAATTTCTTGCTAGGATCCGTGCCAACGAATCCTCCCCTTGTCTTTCCCTTTTTTCTTTCTATCTTACTATCTTTCTATCTTTCTTCCTTTTCTTTTTCTTTCTTTCTTTCTTTTGCTTGTTTGAGCATTACACGCGCGTTACGTTCGTCTTTGGCAATGCCAAGAACGACTATCTCTTTTTTCCTTCTGCTTGTAATCTTATTTTCGTTTTCTTTTTTACGGAGCCAAAATGCATTGATCTCTAATCGTTATACGTGCAATAGTATAAGTATAGGTATATTATACATGCAAATCAAAGGTATATATATATATATATAATATATATGTGTATATATTTAAAATATATATAATATATATAATGTATATATACTGTATATTACACTATAGTATATTTATATTTATATATATATATATATTTAATGTAACATACATACATATATATATATATATTTTTTTTTCTTTGGTATCAAAATTGATAAAACGATTTGGAAAAAAGGAAACAGAAGAAGAAAAAGTTCGTCATACGTTTGAATCAAGCAACGTAGAGAACTATTACTTGGAGTTCCGTGAACCAGGTAAAAGCAGTTATGTTTGAGAAATATTCATAGGATCGGTAAAAGCTTCTATGAGACGGTTAATGAGGTAGATGTTCTCGTCGAGGAACGATGAGCCAGATTAACCGCTTGCCGATCTTGGAATCGTTTCCTCTGTACGAGCATACCGACGGCAAAATACCGACTTTTCAGTTGGCAATTTTCGAGCCAGAGAACTGAAATTCTTGGCGTTCTAACGCAGCTTGTTGCGGCTTAGCTAAATCGCTAAGAGCAAAAGAGATAGGCTCGGTTCCGACTATGCTTTCAGAGAAATACGTTTTACAAGTCATTTGGAAGGTTATTCAATCCGGTACGGAAATTTGATTTGATTTGATTTGATTTTTTTCTTCCCTTGCTCTTTTTCTCCTTCCGATAATATGTTTGTGCAATTTTAATCGTTCCTACGATCATCGCTTCTTACATGGAATAAAATGTATAACATATGTAAACTTACGTAAAAAAAAAATGTATAACATATATATATATATATATATATATATTTCCTTTATTTTATCTTATCTTACAAATATATAATATACCTAATATACACTCATCGCAATAGGTCGTTTTTTGGTTATCGTCGTGTAAAAAAACACCAAAATAAAACGAAACAAGGAAAACAGAAAAACAAATTACTTCACATAAAACAATATCTAATATCGGCCGAAGTCATCCGATATTTATCATTAAATAAATATTTGAAGTACTTTAGAAGTGCGTAAAAAAAAAAGAAAAGAAGTACAAGAAAGAGAAAGAGAAAGAGAAAGAGAAAAATGCATTGGAATCCTTGGCAGAATAGAAGATCTTTCCGACAAGTTGTCGTTGGTAGTTTTAATTACGCGCCAATTAATTAGGATACCACCTGTTTTTCCTTTCTTCTTTCTTCTTCTTACTTTCCTTCTCTTTTGCTCATCTTCTTCTTTTCCTTCTTCATCTTCTTTTTTACCTTATCGTCTCCTTTTTTATTTACCCACCCACCGGGCACTCGGAAGTAGCCACGCGGGGCCATTAGAGGCTCTAATGCAACCGCGGTACGACGCCTCCTTTTACCTTAGCAAGCGTCGGCGTTATCTCGTTAAGAAATTAACCGCGAATTAACGCCGTTTTACCGCGTAATTAGATGACCTCTAAAGATTACAACCTTCAAGTTAATTTCACGATAGCGTTTCACGTTGTCCGCACCCTCTCCCTCCCCTTGCTTTCCCTTTTCCCCTTCCATTTCTTCTCACCTCCCCTTCACACCCCCTCACTTCACTTCTACTCCATCCAACCTTATCCATCCTGCTTCTCCTCTTAGTCTTCTAAAAGGAGAGAGAAAGAGAGAGAGAGAAAGAGAGAGAGAGAGAGAGAGAGAGAGAGAGAGAGAGAGAGAGAGGGCTACATTGACGAGGTCTTCTTTGCCTTTAAGCGTGAAAATGAAAATGCATTTTCGATCGTCGTCGAAGAATTTTCTTCCTTTGTTCGACTCGAGAAATTACATTCTCTTTGTTATCTACTTAGATAGTACTATGTAACGTAACATTTAAGCATAAGAACATCATAATAATTTGATTATTACAGTTCTCTAAGAGATAAAGGAAGATCATTTTATTTTAAAGATAAATATGTCGGAATAATTAGTTTCGTTCTTTCGAATTTTATATTCGTTCGAATTATTATTAATATTCGACGAGTGAATATTCGAATAAATCAATCGGCGATGTTTCTAACTCACTAATTGAGCGTACGTTTCTTCGCCTTTTTTTCTTTTGTTTTGTTTTATTTATGTTACATATATATATATATATATATATATATATATATATATATATATATTTTCTTTTTTCAACTTATCGTAACCTAATCAAATCGTTCTTTTCCTTTTCTTTTTCTTACAAGGAAAAAATTGTCAACTTTGTCAGCAAGGTGTAAAAGTATTATTTCTTTTAACTCGGTTGTTACCGTTCACTATCGATAATTAGCAAATTTTTGGAGGGGTAATTAGTTAATGAAACATCTATACATAACGGTATGCATATCTATCTATATAAATACGTGGAAGCTCGTCCCGAATCTGTACACCTACCTACGTTTGTAATTATTTCACGAGTCTGATGGAACCGAACGGAGGAACACAGTGATGCGTGATGAATACCGCTGGTTGGTTACATATCCGCTTAAAATGAAAGTACGGAGATTACGAGTGTGAAATTTGATCGAAATTTAAACGTGGGTCATAAAAGCTGAGTCGATTCCTACAAATACCTTTTGTAATAAAAGATTTTTCGGGGAATCCTTCAGACATATATATATTTTTTTCTTTTGCAATAGAGATATATATCTTTTTGCAAAGAGAAACATACTTGTCAAATGAAAATACAACAGCTTTGAGATCGTTTGTCGCGATAAATCGATTCGAGTCGTACTTACAACTGTATCTGTCTGTCTGTCTGTCTGTCTGTCTGTCTGTCTGTCTGTCTGTCTGTCTGTCTGTCTATCTGTCTGTCTGGCTGGCTGGCTGGTTGGTTGGTTGGCTGGTTGGTTGGTTGGTTGGTTGGTTGGTTGGCTACCTACCTGTGTGTATATGTATATGTTAGAAAGAGAGAGGGAGAGGGAGAGAGAGAGAGAGAGAGAGAGAGAGTATGGGTGAGAGAATGTATGCGCACGTTAACGTGAGCCCGATCAATTATCTCATTAGATTCATTAATTGGGCCCGGAGGCCAACCATGTGGGAGCCATGGAGGAGATCTATCTTCGCAGAGTAACGGGAATACTGGGTTCGAAAGCGCACGCGACAGGACGAACATTGAAAATGACCCGGTGACCTCTTCGTCTCTTATTCGCTAACGATAATGATAACGATAACGATAACGATAACGATATAAATCAAATCGAAGATATTCTCTTTTATTTTCGATGTCTCGAAAAATAATGAATCGTTATTATTGATAATTGACTGGCAATAAGAATATTTGTTTGTATGAATGAATAGATATTTTATTGAAAGTCTTAAATATTAATTCATCGAAATAAAATATGAATATTTGGATATTATTCAAATGTTACGTAAGTAAGTATTCGAATGTTAAGTGTTCGTTTCAAACGAATATAGTTTTCACTCTTAATTATAACAGGTGTTCAAAATAAAGCGTTGTACGTTGTTATCTTGGAAATATCGGCGTTTTTAAGTTCAGGCAATTATTTTGTACAATCGAGAGTTATCTTTTATTTTATTTTATTTTTATTTTTTTATTTTTTTATTTTTTTTCTTGATAGGAACATATTTTATTTTAATGATCCGCAACGTATTCTACGTAACGGAACAACTAACATTCGTTTGAAATATTTTTTGGTCACCTTCAATTTTCCAAGATAGTTATAAATGCGACTTTTGAGGAAAATTACAAGAAATACAAAATATGTATACTTCTCAAGCAGTACCTACATTTGCAATCGTTGATAGTTCGCATATTTCTTTTTTACGATATGTTTATTTACGCATTCTAATGTTTGTAGTAATGTAAATGTTATATACGTAGGCACATTCGCATAAGAAGAAATAGGAAATAATAAACATGCTAATTAAACACCTTATGTTTCATAGATAATAATACACGGATAATCCTGAGAGATGAATCGAAGAGTTATATAGTTATCTCTTAACAAAAGTTGTTAGTTATCAACATTCTTTTTTCATTCTATAAGCGTAATTATATTTCGTTATACATTTCGAAGAGTTGATAAAGTTTGATAACAAAGAAAGTGTATGTAACAAAAATATTTTCGACTAAAGTTACATGTATTTTTCTGCAGAATATGTCGTCGTTATAAAAAAATGATAAGTTCCTATTAAAGGAAAGAAAAAAAAAAAAAGGATCTAAACGTTTCATTAAATAAATACTATAATATTCCACTTTCCTCTTTGAAATCAGATAACTCTTACGCCTGAACAATTTTTCTCGAAAAACGCCGAGTTTACGAGATACAAAATTCGTAATTTCTGTTTTTTTTTTTTTTTATATATATATTTTTCCTTCACATTCTAATATAAGACAAAATTAATGATACGAATTAGATTTCACAAAGTATAACGCATACATTTAGCGAACATTAAATTATGGATATGAATTAATGATTAATTTTGCGAAAAGAAAATGTATATACAATTTACGAAAAAAAAAAGAAAAGAACAAAACAGAAAGAAGAAAAAGAAAATACGTAACATGTGAATTCAACATTACACGAAAAGTTAAGATTCGAACGTGAATAGATTGTACTTAGTTTTAAGTACGTGTTTCTCCGTTGATTTTACGGTAACTTCAACGCTCGCGCAGAGGATAAGCACGAATGTGATGCAAGAGAGAACAAGAGAAAGAGAGAGAGAGAGAGAGAGAGAGAGAGAGAGAGAGAGAGAGAGAGAGAGAGAGAGAAAACACCTTGACCAACGACCATGAATTCAAACTTCGATCTAATTCTCGAAGGACCACGCGCCGTGTGTATCTACGACGGTGTCACCAAGGAGTTGCTAGATAGTTGTGGCCCAGATTGAGGGTGATTGGGTAACCACTAAGTATATCGAGCTTAGAGTACTCTAGAAACCTTCGTACAAGAGCGTGACACTCGTCCGTTCAATGACGGTGTGCCACGGAAACGAGGAATTTGCTGAGATAGATGGATAGAGAGATAGAGAGACAGAGAGAGAGAGAGACAGAGAGAGAGAGAGAGAGAGAGAGAGAGAGAGATTTCGTATGCTGTGCCATACTCGTCAGTAATTATAATTTAATTGCTCGTTCTCACGACGAATAGCAAACGAATTCATTCGACATTGTCTCCACGAATTTGCAGTCACTGATTTACTTGTTTTTATGTATATGTGTATATGTGTATGTGTATGTGTATAATATATATATATATATATATATATATATATATGTTTATATATGTACATACGTACGTACGTACGTACATATGTATGTATGATATGTACATAATTACTATTTATGGATCACGGAAGGACACAACATAAGTTTCTCAAATACGAGTAACATATTCATTGTGAACGAAGCTTTAAGCACGCGTAATACGCAGCTCGAATACGTACGAGAGCAGCCTCTTCGAGTGAAACTCGTATCCACGCTTTCGGTGTTCCGCTACAAGATTACTTATCGCTCCGGAGACAGGGTACTCTACTTTAAAAAAAAGAGAGAGAGAGAGAGAGAGAGAGAGAGAGAGAGAGAGAGAGAGAGAGGAAGAAAAAGAAAGACAAAAAAGATATAAATAAAGAAAAGAGAAGGAAGAAGAGAAGAGAAGAAAAACAGATTCGATCGAGCCGACGTTCGTGTTCTTCGTTCACCTTTCCTTTTTCTTTTTTTTTTTTTTTCGTTTTCTTTTCCTTTTTTATTTATTTATTTATTTATTCGTTCCTACCGCTGCAGGACTTTCGAACTCTTTCTTGAGGCGTTCAGTGTTGTTCATCGTAGTTCATCGTACGCAATTTTATGGTGTCCATTGGCTCGATTTTATGGATAGAGAGAGAAAGAGAGAAAGATAGAGAGAGAGAGAGAGAGAGAGAGAGAGAGAGAGAGAGAGAGAGAGAGAGAGAGGAAAGGGGTAAGAGGAGAGGAAGAGAGAAAGCAAGACAGGCACGTGGTTCGTACTAGAATTGGCTTCTTGGGAGGAGGAGAGGAGGAAAAAAGGAAGATAAAGGAAGTGGCACGCGCGCCATTAACCGAGCACGGCGAGTGTAATAAAGGTGCTTGCTCGTTGGATAAAAAACGTGCCCTTTTCAGATGCTAAGGCATTCCTCATTCGATCGGTCTAATGGTTCCGTGTTCGGATGTTATTCTGACTTCTTACAAGATAGCGAGACGTGCATTTTGATTTCAGTAACATCGTATCTCTCTTTCTGTCTGTCTCTCTCTCTCTCTCTCTCTCTCTCTCTCTCTCTCTCTCTCTCTCTCTCTCTCTCTCTCTCTCTCTCTCTCTCTCTCTTTTTGTCTTTGTTTGTTATCATCGATTTCACCAGTCCCAACTCGTATTTTTGTT
>NC_057691.1:681360-721360 GCF_014466175.1 Vespula pensylvanica | reverse complement strand
CTAACGTGCTATCTTCTATACATGGATATATGTTTCAAAAAAGAAAGAGAGAGAGAAAGATAGATAGATAGATAGATATTGTTTCTTATTAGATTTTTCTATGATCTATTACAACAGTTAAACAAAATAGAATAGAGTGTTAAAAGGATCGATGATTGCGAGGATTCATCGAAACGTTTTAATGTGCAACGTAAATAAGTACATACTTACATACGTACGTTCGTGCTCTTGAAGGAAACGTTGCGTGTTCGGCTTCAAGGAACACATTAATTATTCGTCATTGTTTTATGTAACCAGAAGACAGTTATCATGACGTAACGTGTACCGAGTCGCGTGTTACATTCCTCTGTACTACTACCTACAGATCCGTGATGATTATTATTTCTTTGGATAACTTTATATTTAATTCGTATATTTTCGTCCGACCATATTTCAAATTTTCTATTGACCATCTTTTGTTCATAGATAGTTTTTTTTTCGAAACGTAATTTCGAGTAATTCGAGAAAAAAGGACAGTTTTATGGCAAGGCTCCCTTTTTTTTTTTTTTTTTTTTAATGGTCCCAAACTTCCAAGTCGTTTTATTTTATTTTATTATTATCTTAATTGAGACGAAAATATAAACGTTGGAAATTATGATTTTCTTTTGAATAATCTTTTATTATGGATAATTCTAAGAACATTAAGATGTCCAAATATGACAAGGTAATAATAAAATATTTAAAGAGTCCCCTATAACTTTCTTCTCCGTAAATATTTTCGAATTAATAGTTAAAACTAGTAAAACTTTATGGACGGTTGATTTGTGACCATGTGAACAACAATGATAACCCTTGTCTTAAACTCTACCTGCGTACGGTAAAGAGTACCAAGTTACCTGAATTTCTACCCTACCTGAAGAAAAGCCTTAGGTCGCTGTTAAAACCTCGTTATTGTCTTCGTACCATTTCCAACTTTCTCTGTGTATTGCAAACTGATAGAATAACGTACTATTCTTGTTAAAAAGTAACGTTTATTTACAATATTTATTGTGCGAACGATTAATTTCTCGAATTTAAAAATCATCTACATACTCGAATTTAATTATCAGCGTATGTAACATCGAAAGAATAAGGAAGAATTTAAAAAAAAAAAAAAAAAGAAAGAAAGAAAGAGAGAGAAAAAAGAACGAAAGGAAAAGAAAGTTGAAAGAAACTTGAGATGGTGTTACGCCATATTTAAAACTGTTACAAAAATCTATTAGTGAAAATTTATGACCGATCTGTTAGCCAGTGAGTCACGCTTTATTTCTTCTTCCTTTTTATCTCTGTTCGAGAGTGTCCGATCTTAGCGAACGTAACTTCTTCGAACGAAGCGATAAACACAGTGAAACAGCGATAACGAATCGATTAGGTCCTCGTTCTAAATTATTTTGTCTAGTAAAATCCGCTTATGTATTAAATTCCGTTCGTAAGCCTTTGGAATATTTTTCTTGTTTCTTTCGAGGCTCGAAGGGGAAAAGAGAAAGAGAAGAAGATAAATTTTTCAAAATTATGTATTTCCTTTTCTTTCCCTCCTTCTTTTCTTTCCCTTCTTCTTTTCTTTTCAGATACGATCAATGGTCTAATATTATTTTCTCCTGTTAGAAATAACATAGTTTGTTTCCTAGCGTTTAAAAGGAAATTAATAATAAACGATATCGTGAATATAAACGTATAATTATCGCATTAAATGTCGCGGTTTGATAATTCGAAAACAGGTTGGTAATAAAGTATACTATAGGCCATACGTTTTATCATCGAGTGTATTAAATTCATTATGAAAGGCCAAGTATCCGTGTTTCATCCTTTTATCATAAAACACGAACGAAACAATCGCTCGCGTTTGAACATTTATATATACCTAGGTATCTACGTACCTACATATACATACATACATACATACATACATACATACATATATATATATATATATAGAAATATAGAAATATATATGTAGAAATAACAGACATACATACGTACACACACATATATATAGATTAGGTCTTCATATATACATACATGTATACATACATATATATATACACAATTAGGTCCACATTATATATATATATATATATATATATATATATATATATAGAGAGAGAGAGAGAGAGAGAGATTAGGTCTTCATATATATATATATTTGTATGTATATATATATGTGTATATATATATATATATATGTACGTAACGGATAGCTTGCACGTACATAGATACGTATGTACGATTTACACGATTATGGATGTCGCTTTCGAGGCACTCCACTTTAGGTGGCCATTGGCGAAAGTCCGTAGCCACTTCTTCCGTGGCACGGCTACGAGCGTTGGAAGTAAGAGTAACAATTCGAGGAACGCTTCCTCTATCTCGTAAACTTTTATTTTTACGAGTAGACGAGGCCAAGGAAATATCAGGCAAAGATTGTAAATAATACAAAGATCGTCGTAAGGCGTCACTTTTTTCTTCTTTTTTTTTTGCCCTCTCTCTTTTCCTATTTCTTTTTTTTCCACTTACATCGAATGCACCTCGTAAGTGGGTGAGTTCTTCCGTATGCATACATGCAGTTGGTATAGTTCGTATATGTAACCAAACTTTCCCCGTAACGCTCGAACAAACGTGGAAAAGAGATCGGGTGGGCATAGGGCGCGCGGTTGGCGGCTGGCTGGCTGGCTGGCTGGGTAGGTGGGTGGGTGGATTGTTGGGTGTTTATAAAGAGGAGAGGAAGATATACTCGTGGAACGTTTGTTACGTACAGAAATCAACGATTCTTTCTCATGATCGTTTCTCGCAACAGTCGATATTTTCTGTACTAAGAAACTTTTCAATGTACAGGCATTGGAACAATCTCTTCTTTCTCTTCTCTCTCTCTCTCTCTCTCTCTCTTTTGTATCATGAAGATCGAGAAAAGCAAAGAAAAAAAAAAAAAAGAAAGAAAGAAATATCAGAATTTTGAAGATTTACTTTTTCATAACATTTGGTTCCTGAAAGTGTCGATGCTCCGTTGGATGCATGTCTCTAGGTACCAAGAAGGGTCGTTGTTCTTTCGTCAGTCGTACAAATGCGTTCAACTTGACCCCGATTACGTCCAATCGGATTTCCGAAGTCCCGTTGATCCTCGGTGGATACCCTCGAATCAATCCTCAACGACATCCCGACACGACAAGCGATTCGAATCGCTTGGAAAGTGAAACTTTGTCTTCGCCCGGCGACTTTGACGAAGATATGTACGTCTCCCCAGTCTCTTTGATCGAGACGATTTATCGAACGGTAATCGAAAACCTACTGATTTATTTTTTTTCTCTCTCTCTTTCTTTTCCTTGCTTATTTTATTTATTTATTTATTTATTTATTTATTTATTTTTTTTATGTATTCGCACGTTATATCTCGAATATGTGCATTTCCTTTAACTCATACATTTCAATCGGGTAATAATAAACCTTTACGTTTCTACGTTGAAAGAATAAAATTATGAAGGATATTAAGCAGATACATTAATCACTCGAAATACGATATTTACCGTAAAGTAATTGTAAAATTGAACAATATCTGAAGAAAAATTGATAACAAATTAACGATAATTATTCGGTAAGAGATATTCGATAAGAGAAAATAATATCTACTGCGAAGGATTAATAATGATACTACTTATAACTCATGATAATAATTATATAACAATATTATATAATAACAATAATAATAACAATAATAACAATAACGGCGATTGCTAATAGCAAATATTCTAATAATACAGTGATAACTGCAGTAATAGGAAGGGCGTGCGACGAACGAGCAAAACGTAACGTTCTCGTGAAAAATGTAAAAGGTCGTGTTTCAGCAATTAGAAAAAAATTTCCACGCGAGAAAATATGATCTATCTTATCAGAAAAATCCGGGAAGGGAAGAGAAAAGGAAGAAAAGAGATCAAAAAAAAAAAAAAAAAAAGAAAAAAAAAACAAAAAAAAATTGGAAATACGAATGGGAGAAGAACTCTCCGTATTCGGCGTATCATCCGCGTAAAGCGTTGGAAGAAGGGTGAGGAGGAGGTGGTGTGGATCTGGAGAAAGAGATAGGTAGTAAAGAGGAGATGGAGATAGGAGGGAGTAGTAGTAGTAACGAGTACTTTTCAAAGGGGGGAAGTTTTTCGGGAAGGGTAGCTAGAAACGCGTAGGTTAGGGCAGTTGCGTGGATGGCGGGCGTCGCGGTCGCTCACGTGGCTCCCCACCGTGTTCCACAGCATCGGCGTTCTCTCCTTCGTGTTCTCTCCCCACTACCAGCGCTAACGCGTTGCTTCCCCCACCACTCTGTCCTCCCCACCTAGAGTGACACTAGCGCCGCCACGCCTGCCGCTTCGCAGTAACGCGACCGCTTTCGTCGAGAGTGCGTTGTTTTTCCGCTCGCTATTGTTGTCCGTGTTATTCTATTCCTCAAGTGCGCTTTCACGATTTTTCATCAGCGAACCTCCCCGGCATCGATAGAGGATTGGTTAGTCGCGCGTTCGTGAGGCTATATCCCGTGAGCAGCGAATGTGGCACATAATATTTTAGAGTGATCGAACGACGATCCCATCTTTCTCTCTCTCTCTCCCCCCTCCTACCCCAAACTTTCATCCTTTTCTTCGTTACTCTTTTTTTTCTTCCCCTTTTTTCCCCTCCTTCCTTTCATTCTTTAACCTCTCGACGACGGGGGAAGCGATTCTTGGTGCAAGAGTTTATTCGTATTCATCGAATTATTATTATTATTACAATACGTATAAGTGTTGCTGATAGAGATAGAATGGAAGTATGCAAGACCGTATCATCGAAAGTTTGGAATATCGACGTTGCAGCGTGAGATTCGGTTGGTTAGTACGTGTCCGTACGAGATGAGAAAGATCGGCCATCGTTGCTAGAAGCGCGAGAGAGAGAGAGAGAGAGAGAGAGAGAGAGGTAAAGAAAAAGAGAGAGAGAGAAAGAGAGAGAGAGTGAGTGAGTGAGTGAGAGAGAGAGAGAGAGCGAGTGAGTGAGAGAGACCGATGCTATTGTAAGAAAGAGGGAGAGAGAGAGAGAGAGAGAGCAGTGTTGGAACAATCGAAAAAAGAACAGGAGTGAGAGAGAGAGAGAGAGAGATAGAGAGAGAACGAAAGAGAGAAAGAGAGAGAGAGAAGGATGGGTGGGAGAGGAAGAGTGCAGACTAGCCGCGTTGGTACGCGTCGCGACGCTGTCGGCGCGATGGCCACGTGCCTCGAAGGATATGCCGTTGTCGACGCCGCCGTCGCCGCAGCAGCAACATCGGCATCAGTAACAGCGACGAACAGCATCGTTCTACGACACTGACAGAAAAGAAAAGGAGTGCGTTCGATACTGTTACGAGTTTGAGTTACAGTGTTTACTTGTTGTTTTTAGTAAAGTGATTTACTAGTCGGTGCTTTTTACTAAGAGAGATAGAGAGAGAGAGAGATATATAGAAAGAAAGAGAGAGAGAAAATTAAAAGAAAGAGAAAAAAAAAAGGATCGAAGGAAGACCGCGGGAGTTCGTTATCAGTGTGAGATTAAGTGCTTTAGGATTTGGTGGATCGTTGTTTTCGCGAGGAAAAAAAAAGAAAAACTTTGATAAGGATAAACAGGTGGTGTTGTTGTATCTCAGTGGCTCGTCGATGCTCCTTTCCTTTCTTCAGCTATGACGAAGATTTTAGAAACATTGGTATAGTCGTCCAAGGGAAAAGATAATCTTTTTGTCTTGGCACGTGGTGGAGTAATAAAACGTAAAAGTAGTTTCGCGCGGGACGAGAAAAACCTCGTTGGTAGACTACAGGAGTGTGGGTTGGGACGAACGAAAGAGTGGTTCGAGAAAAAGAGAGAGAGAGAGAGAGAAAGAGAGAGCTAGAAAGTGGTAGAAGAGAGGGGTGGTAGGAGAAGAGGGGTAAGAGTAGGTAGGAAGGATCGTAGAAGCAGAGGCAAGCAGCGGAGTGGTGAAAATCTCGACGCGAGTTATACGGGGCGGGTGAGAAGGGCCAGGTCGTGGAGTGGGGAGTGATGCCGGTGAGGGTGGCGCAGCGCCCCCCAGGTGGAATACCACTCCACGCCGGCGTGCCGGTAGCGGCCAGCAGCGTAACCGCCTCCGGTCCGTCGGGCCGGTGCCTCGGGGGCCCGGCTGCGTCCCCCGCCGGCTCGCCACCGCTGCCGCCGTCACTGCAATCTCTCGGCGGCGGCATAAGCGGCAGCAACAACAACAACAACAACAACAACAACAACGTTAATAATAGCAACATCAACGGGAATAATCAGTTGATCAGTAGCAACGGCGGGAACGGGAGCATTATCGGTGGCAACTCCTTAAACGGCCTCGGTAATTTGAACAACAACAACAACGGGAACGGTCTAAGCAACAGCAATATCAACACGACGGCGTCGAGCATCGGTGCCGCCGCCGCCACGACGAACCCGCTCCAGGCAATGGCATCGGCCGCGGCCTCGCTCACGCAGTTAAACAACATGGCGAACGGGCCGCTGCCGCCACTCGCAGGGACCGGGCCCCCGAATTTACCGGCTCCGCAGCCTGCGACAACGCCGACGCATGCCGGTGGCCCGCCGACGCCGCACGGTGGCGTCGGGACGGGGCCTCATTTGAACGGGGCCTCGCCAAGTCCCCATCCTATGCCACCTCATGGCATGATGAGCGGATCGCCGCACGCGCCCCATCCTCATATGCCGGCCGGTGGACCCTCGCCTCATCCTCATCATCCGGCTCCTCATATGGTCGGCTCGCCTCATCATCCAGGCCCACATCCGATGCCACCAAACGCTGCTGGCATGATGGCCCCAGCCGGTATGCAACCTCAAAGTGCTCCTGGAATGTGTGGCCCTGGACCAGCCGGTCCAATGGGACCGCATGGACATCCTCAAGCACCGGGACAACCTCACATGCACAACGATCCCTTCTATTGTTCACCTTTTGGCTCTCATTACTTCAGGTAATTTCACTTCGGTAGTTATCCTGATTTTACACGAATCGATCTCGATAATTTTCTCCATTTACATTATTTTTTCTTACTCGAAATCATCGAAAGCCGACTCTCTTTATCAGTGTTATTAGGGAAGTTGCGAGGTGAGAGTAAACGGTGCCTTCGTTACGTGACGCTATAGTGTCACCTGAGATATGCCTTCTAGGGAGGAGAGCACAGGTGTACGTCACGTGGGAGATCGATCCGTTAGTCTCTACGCTCTATGTTTAATGTATATTTGTTGTGCTCTATGAGCATCGTGGGCGTCCGGCCGATGCTTTGGATATCTGAAATTTTATAGAAAACTGTATACGCGTGCGTGCATTCGTGCGTGCGTCCGTTCGTCCGTCCGTCCGTCCGTCCGTCCGTCCGTCCGTCCGTCCGTTCGTTCGTTCGTTCGTTCGTTCGTTCATTCGTTCGTTCGTTCGTGCGCTCGTACGTGCTTTCGTACGTGAAAATCAAAACCACAGACGAGTTTTATGATTTCCCGTAATTCTCTAGCCATTTACTTCCATATCGCAACCGGTGAATGGCTCGTGTAATGTGTATCGATTGCTTCGGTAGCTTCTTTCATATCCGGCCACGAGACGAATGCTACGACAGTTAACCGGTCAAAGAAGAACGAGATGCCCATGGAATCGGTTTCTACTTGCTTTCTCACAAACTTTGAAGTCTAACGTGTCCGATCGTGATTGTTAAGGGATAGAAAAGGAAGTTCTCTTTCTCTATGAATGATTCAGATGCGTCGTACGTTCACCCGTATCATAATACAGCACACTGAACAGAGACGTCCTTCCGTGACGTTGCACGCTTTGAATTTATTTTTGACGATACGATTTAATACCCATCGCGTGTACTTTGATCGTTAAAAAAAGGTTTAACTTTGACTCCTTTGCTTGGGACTCCGGTAAAACACGATTAAAAAAAAAAAAAAAAAAGAAAAAAAAAGAAAAAGAAAATATTTCGATTCTTTCAAACTTTTCTTTGGGAGGAGAAGAATTTTCATTTCGATGTGCTAACCTTAGAACATTAATTATCGTTTACTATTCACAACGTTATCAACGGATTCAACGGACAGTGGATTTCTACTTACAATTAGTCGTATATTTTCAAAAGGATATTGTTTTACGGTTCGATACTTCGTTCCATGCCAATCGTCTCTTACTAGTAGATACGTTCTCCCGGGCGTAGTAACAGTATAACCGAAGAATCCGTTATCGTACCTCGGTCAGGATCTTCCTCTGGCGACCGTTGTGCGTTCTCGAACGTGCCACGCGACATGGTTGCAGCTATATTCATGAAGGACGCGCGCGTTCCTTCGAAATGTGCCTGTTAACTTCTGATCTTCGAGAAGTAAGTACCGTTATTCGACGGCACGAACCCGAAAGATGTCCTTTTCTTCCGCGATACTCTACGACGACCTAGGGAGGAAGGTGATGAGGATATAGCGGAGAGGAGAGGTTGAACAGAGACGAGAGAAGAAAAGGTTGACGAATGTCGTTTGTCGTGATTTTTTCCTTCCTCATTTATTTATTTCTTTTCTCTCTCTTTCTCTCTCTCTCTCTCTTTTTTTTACTTCTTTTTCCTCTGGTGACTTCTTCGAAACTTGAGATTAAATCACGTATAGAACTATCGCTTGATTGTATATACCGGTTGGTTAATGCTTGCGTGTTCGGATTAGAAAGGTAGAAAATGATTTTAACGAAAAGACAGTATTACAAAGTATTCGACGAAGAAGGAGGTGAAAGGAGGTGTAAAGTTGGATCGTGAGTCGGTGAAATTATTGGTCGACTGACAGGGACACGTGCTGCTGTTATACTAGAGAACATGTCCTCGCGAGTCAGGTGCATTGAAAGCCGTCGTCGGTCGTCGTCGTTGTCGTTGTCGTCGTCGTTGTCGTCGTTGTCGTCGTCGTCGTATCTTAACTTCAGGTGCTCCGCAGGTGGGAGGTGCCCCTCGTGCAGGTGTTCGCGTACATATTCGTTCGCGAAACGCGACTTCCTTCTTCTACATACCTTGTTGGCTTTCTTGAGGTACATAGCCAAAGAGACGACGTCTTATAATTGGACGTTGCCTATTTCCAGCGATGGAAGGATAGATGGAAGAAAAGGAAGGAAGGAAGAACGGATCGAAATCAATAAAGCATAGTTATATCGTCAAACGCGTTTGTTGAAAATAATGGTAAGAGCATTTGCTTGTAACTTTTCGAGAGATCGTCTTTGGAACGAAAGATAAACTTGTGATATGAGGGTCGAAAGTAGAACTTTTGCTGATTCATAGGAATCTCGTCTTTTTGTTTGCTTTGTTTTTTTTTCTATTTTATTTTATATATATATATATATTATATATAAAATTATATATATTTTTATATTGTAATATATATTTTATATATATATATATGTGTGTATATATATATATATATATATGGATAGGACCTGCTGGCATAGGTGTACACGATTATCCAGGTAGCCTTTGGCCTTCCTCGTATCCGGTCTGGACGTCTCTATCGGACTGACATCATCTCTCCAGTCGCTGGCCCTGTCTGATAATCGGACGAGCTCATTATCATAAGCGTTCCACCCTGGTACATTCGCACGAATCACCGAGCTACTTTGCTCGAGATATCGCGAGGAGATAACGGTTTTCTTCATTTTTTCTCTCTTTCTCTCTCGAGTCGTTCTTTTTTTCCTTTCTTTCTTTTTTCTTTCTTTCTTTCTTTCTTTCTTTCTTTCTTCTTCTTCTTTTAAGACTTCTCTACACCGTTCAAACAATGGATATATGCCTTCGCTTCCTTATTCGCTATCTCGCTCACGAATTTTAAGGTCTGATTCCCGCGATGATGATGGAGAAAGAATATGCCTGGTTCATCGATCGGTAGATTTTTGTTCTCTTCATTAACTGCAAAATATTTCTGAAAATTTTTAACGATCGTTTCTATTATCTTTGAGCACTCGACTCGATGGATTTTCCGGGATTTATCATCTTTCAGTCAAGGCCGACGCTTGTATTTCTTATCGATAATACTACTAGCGGTTAAATATCTAAAGATTCCAACTGGAAACAGACGCGAAACGGGATAGTCGAGAAACTCTCGAAAGCACGATCGGAAGTAACGAATACGTATGGTTCTTATCTTATCGCGGCCTCCGGCTAGGATAAGGAAAACCTTGATCGGCTCTCAACAATTCGAATTGGACTGGCACGAGACTGCGACGATTCAAAATTTTGCCAATTTTTTTTTTTTCCACTCGCCTGTTCCTTTCTTTTAATTTTCTCTTCTAATTTGTCTTGGATTTTTTTCCCTTTTTTTCTTCCCCTTCGACAAACAACAAGTTTCACAAAGTTTTTCTAGAAAATGATGGATCCGATTCAATCCGATTCGATCGATCGATCTCGATGAAAGATATCAAAGATGAAATGGAATAAATATCGTTATTGTTTAAGCTTGTCGATCGATAAAACGAGAGAAATTTGATTATAAATACGTAATAATATCGAGCCATGACCCACGGTACGATTAATCGGTTTGCTAATCGGTTAGCACGTGGTGCCTGTCCGGTCTTCATTCGCTTCGCTCGAGGGAAAGATAGAGAAAGAAAGAAAGAGTGGGAGAGGAGGGAGAGGAATAGAGATAGATAACATTCGCTTCGGTATCTTTGTAATAGTTCTCATATAATTTGTTTCTATTAACTGGGATATAAGTGGACCACGTGCTGGTAACTAGCTACGAAACGAGTCGTTGGTATCCGCTTTCGATGCGGTTTCCTAGGAACTAGGACGTTCTCTCTCTCTCCTTATCCATCTATCTATCTATCTATCTATCTATCTATCTATCTATCTATCTATCTATCTATCTATCTCTCTTCGTCTCTCTTTCATACACATCGTACACACGTACGTACACAGCGTACACACGGATCTATGTACGCACGTTCGCATATACGTACGTACTCACACGCACACATACACGCATTTTCACGCACACGTATAACCTAGCTTCTTATTTATGAGTTTTACACGCACCGTCGTTCCAGTTTTTGCACGCACGTGCGAGCCTTCGATGAGGAGTCGACATACGAGTAAGACAAATCGCTTCCCAGCCACGCGATACTTCACGATAAACGTTCTAATCCGAATCAATCAGTCGCATAATAACGTTCTCGTTCTAATCCGAATCGTTTGGTGGAAGAGCTTGCTTGAAAGAAAGAAAAGAAGAAATAGGAAAATGAAAAAAAGAGATGAAACGAGACATGACAAGACAACATACAAGACAAGACAAAGAAAAGAACAAGACTAATAGAAACTCGAACGATCGTTTTAATCTTTTCCAAAGTTACAATCCTTAAAGTTTTTGAGATCCTTTTCCTAAAGATTTCGAATAATCGATGACGGATTGAAAAGATACCGAGCGAAGGTTAGATTTGATTCTGATGTGAGATTATCTACTAGTACGCTAAGTAAATAAGTATACTTACTAGATGCATAGTTCGTCCGGTATAAAAGCCGTACTCAGGGACCGTATCAGGCCGTATCGCGTACCTCTACGGGCTTCCAGTTTCGCGCGAAACTTTAGACGCGGGCAAGCAGGTTCAAGGCACAAGAACACATAACGTGTCTTTCTTCGTTCGAAGTACCGGAATATGAGAGAATTGGAAGGGGCTAGTGAGTGGAGGGGAAGTTCGAGGGATGAAGATAATATTTTTATGTCCGATTATATAAATATTCATATTTTTCAATGGATTCGATCGTGGACAATTTTTTGATATTAACCGTATGCGGTATTGAAAAAAAAAAAAAAAAAAATAACAACAAAAATTCGTGTTCTTATTGATCACGATTATATATGTACATTATATATGTGTGTATTATATATATGTATATATGTATGATAGCATGTTGATTTTTTTTGTATTTTCTTTCTTTCTTTCTTTATTTATTTATTTATTTATATATATATATATATATATATATATATATATATATATATATTTTTCTCTTCTTTATAACGAAAGAGGAGAAAAAAAATTGCGTGCACATATAAACGTACGCACATACAAGCGGGGGAACCCTTTGACTAGGGTGGTTTAAATAGCCCGAACGTTCTGTAAATATCACGATATATTTAACGTTTCACGGAGTTCGTTCGCATCGTAGTGGCTAAATGAAGCACTCTTATATACACATACCATCGACGACATATTTTTATAACACACGTTTACTTTCGTCGTGGATACCCAGAGAAACAATCATCCTACGGCATTATAATACGTTCTAACTGGAGAAGAGAGAGAGAGAGAAAGAGAAAGATAAATAGATAGATAGATAGCTAGATAGAGAAAGAGAGAGCATAATGGCAGGAAGAAAAATGTAATATTAATAAGAGCCACGTATGTAATTCCTCGTTATCGTCTTGGAGGGAATCCCCCTCTTGCTAGGTACATACATGCTAATGCGAGTTTCTTCTCTTTATCGGTCTTTTCGATCACGAAGGAAGGTGCATTTGATTACGTGCTTCGTCGCTAGGAGTTTTCAATCTGGCTGGCTTGTTTCACTACGACGGAGTCCGCCCTACACGAACGTTGGAATATTATTTCTTTCTCTCTCTCTCTCTCTCTCTCTTTCTATATGTACATACACAGGCATATATATATATATATATATATATATATATATATATATATCGTTTATTTCTATATTCGTGATTTCAAGCAATTTTTGTACGCTTGCTACTACGATCTCTCTTATTAGGTACTCCTTAAGGGGGTTTGCTACTTGGATTTCAAGATTTTTCTGCTCTTTTACGTCGGTCTTGATATTAGCTCTTTTTAATGACTATCTTAAAGCCAGGTAAGAAAAGTATGAAAGAGAAGGAGAAGGAGGAGAAAACAAAATGGATGAGCTGAGACGAACGGGGTTTAGGTAAGAACTCGACAATGGTGACAATGAGGGGAGGAAAGAGCGAGTGAGCGCGCGAGAGAGAGAGAGAGAGAGAGAGAGAGAAGGTAAAAGGCCCTCGGGAGGCCAAGTTGAGTCACGGTTTACCTAGAAACATCGGTGCAGGTGTGCACCTCTCATGGGACAGGTGTAATTTGGCAAACGGCACATCATCGTTGAGCGTTCTCCCGCAGAGAACTAAGGAAACTTTGTCGGATGCGCGCGCGTATGTCTGTTTGCGTGTATGTGTATATTTTATATACATATATATCTTTTTTTTTTTCTTCTTCTTTTCCTTTGAAAAAGAGGTAAGAAGAGAAAAGAAGAAGAGAAAGAGGGAAAAGTAGAAATAGAATCTCGTCTTCGTTATTTCAAGAACGATCCGATTCTAATGAAGAATAGTTTCTATCGTTTGCCTGTTATATGAGTCACTGTAACGTCGTCGTAAAGAGTCTAGCTAATGGGATACATAATCGATAGCGAGTCGTGGAACGTTGACTCTTTTCTAGATCAAACATTCTCGATGACGGTCGAAAGGGGATCGCTCGTGAATCACTGCCAAGAGAAGTGTTTACACGTTGGCTGCATACCACAGAGTGCCCGATGTAAACTTTCCTTATCTAATGTTTCAACTCGGAACTCTGGCTACGATCGTTAGAAAAATCTTAACGACGTTTAAGGTTCTCTTTCTCTTATAAATTCTCTCTCTCTCTCTCTCTCTCTCTCTCTCTCTCTCTTTCTCTCTCTGTCTGTCTGTCTCTCTTTCTCTGTGTCTTTTTTGAAAGGACTATCGATTTAACATCCGGAATATCTCACAAAGGTAAACTAGACGGGTTAAAACGTAACGCAGTACACTCGCATTTGCAGTTCGTTATTAGGTACGATCGTTGTTGGAATAGATAGCGAGGGTGAGGGTGAGGGTGAGAGTGAGAGGGCTGGAATGGGATGAGAGAGAAAAGGTGGAGAGACCTGTGTGTCGTTCACGGGACGATACGACTCATTAAATCGTTTCGTACGAGACGATCGTAAGAGATTTTCTCGAGATAAGGGCATGGAAGCGTACCGCTTAATTCACTAGAATTCATTTAATCCCGCATTTGTTAGACGGGAAAGGAAGTCTCGCGCGAGGCGCACATCCCACCCAGTGCTTTATCTGCCGCAACTATTTTCTCTAATCTAATCGAGAAACCCGATACATTTTAACCTTCGGTATCTATGTTCGATCCTCTCTTTGGTATAGTTTGTCTTTGCTTCTTTTCTTCGGTTCAGTTTTCGATCTCGATTAATAATAAGACGTGTCTAACCGTCATACGTGTCTACGGCTCGTCGAAAATAATAGCCAGTTGGACAAATCAAACATTAAGCTATAAATAATGAAATTAGCGCTGCCTGTCCGAATGCAGAGCACGTGACCTCGCGAACCTCGCCAAGTGTCTGTATATTCCGTAGAGAGAGAGTCAGTCGTGGGTTCAACCGACCTACCTGCGGCTCGCACACTATCAGGATACCCAGTGGTTCTCATTGTAAAGATCATAGAGGATTCATTTTTTCATAGGAAGAATATTTTCTTTCTACTGTTCTAAGGAGAACCAAATCGATGATCATTCTATCATCCTGTTTTTAACTCTCTTCGTTTATTACTAAATCCTTCGTCGTGGTAAACGTTTTTACTAACGTTAACAACTTTCTGTTTCCTCGATTACCTTATTGTCATACGACTTTTGCGTAATACCAGTTTCGTTATATTCAATTATTTTGGGACGTGTTCGGAAAAAATCACAGTGAAGTTTCATTGCACAGTGAAGTTTCCATAATTCAAAGTTTCATCGGTCAGTTCTTTTTCTGTTTCTTTTTTTCTACCCATTTTTCATTTTTTTTTCTTTTTTTTTTTTCTTTTTTTTTTTTTTGGTGTAGAAACGACAAAAGAAGATTTAATTTTTTCAGATTAATATATTAATATCGTTACAGATGAGAACCGCGAATGATTTGCCAGTGGAAGCAGTTCGTTCGCGTTGGAGTTGGCTCGGCTGGTCTTCTCTCTTTCTTCATCCCTCCTCTCCTCTCTGCACTCTCTCCTTTCATCCCTCTCTCTCCCTCTCTCTCCCTCTCTCCCTCTCTCTCTCTCTCTCTCTCTCTCTCTCCCGCTCGCTCGTTTCGCGTCCGCGGATCTCTCCGTGGTCCGTGTTCTCAAGGCCGCCTCCTCGAAACCTCCTCACCGCCCTCCACCTTCCTTCTTCGCCTCTTCCTCCTTCACCTCCTCCTCTTCCTTCTTCTCTCCTCGACTCACCTCCTCCCCGTTCGTCGCCTCTATCCTCACCTCGACCTACCTCTCCTTCGTGCGTGCCGCCACTACCACCACCACCACCATCACTACCACCACCACCACCACTACCACCACCACCACCACCACCACCACCACCACCACCACCACCACCACCACCACCACCATTACTACCGCTACTACTACCACTACCAACGCATCACCAATACCACCACCACCTTCAGTACTATTGCTACTACTACTACTACTACTACTACACTACTACTACACTACTACTACTACTACTACACTACTACTACTACTACTACTACTACAATTACTACTACTACTACTATTACTATCACTACCACTACCAATACCAACAACTCCGTCGCGACTCTTCTCAACCATCTCTCGGCTTCTGTGAGAACTTGGCGCGACGACGCGCCTCTTCCTCCTCCTCCTCCTCCTCCTCCTCCTCCTCCTCCTCCTCCTCCTCCTCCTCCTCCTCCTCCTCCTCCTCCTCCTCCTCCTCTTCCTTCTCTTCCTCCTCCTCCTTCTCTTCCTCCTCCTCCTCCTCCTCCTCCTCCTTCTCTTCTTCTCCTACCTTCAAACTTTCGAAACTCTTCGAGCTCTGACTTGATTCCTCTGCTCAGCTTCGCCACGAGTGGAGTATCAGCGTCTTTCGTCCGCGAGAAGAAATTGCGAGCCACCTTGCACACGAGCACACCCTCTCGAAAATGTCGTTTGACCAGTTCGTCTGCCAGTCCAGTCGTTGCTCTCTCTCTCTCTCTCTCTCTCTCTCTCTCTCTCTCTCTCTCTCCCTCATTTAATTTTTTTTTTCGTAACTTCTTCACAAGATCATCGGAGTCTACTGTGATCGTCTCTTTTAGATCCAGTCTTTGGGATTCCTTCAATAACGGCGATTAGCATAGAAGGAGACACTCGAGTTAATCGTCCATTCGTATCTTTCTCTCTCTCTCTCTCTCTCTCTTCTCAATGTATTCTTCAGACAGCTTGGGTCAACGGGCTTGAGGGAATATCGCGATACGCTTGTCTCGCGATTTGCATAAAAACGGAAGTCGCGTGCCATGCCGGAGGAGAGTTTTGACAAGCGCTTATGTATACCCGCTGCGAGATCGGATTATCTTCCGTCGATCTTTCCCTCTCTCTTTCTTTATTATCAAAGTGAGTTTCTCTCTCTCTCTCTCTCTCTCTCTCTCTCTCTTTCTTTCTTTCTCCGTTTCTCTCTTTCTTTTTCCCTCTCTCTATGATTCCGGATCTTTGACCACATCACGAAGAGATTAACTTCTTCCTCGTGTCCTTTCCGTCTGGCATGATTAAAAATACACATCTTTCAAGTTAGTATTCGTAAAAGACAGTGTCTGTGTTCGAATAGTAAAGGAGTAAGGTGAAGAAGAAGAAGAAGAAGAAGAAGAAAAAGAGGAGGAGGAAGAGGAGGAGGGAGAGAGAGAGAGAGAGAGAAGGAAGGAGGGATAGATGCTTTTGCTTTATTTCTCTCTTTCCCTCGGTCTTTTTCTTTCCGAAAGACGTATCCCGTTCACCTTGAAAGGTACGTCGCGTGCCTCAGCATCGCGTCCGACTACTCGCGGATAAACCCTTCGGGAGTGAGAAAACCTCGAAAAGTCATATACTCGATCGTCCCGACAAAAGAATCTTCTTGTTGTTGTTGATGGCCCAGGTAGATCGAACGATTATAATGACATAGTTATTTTCGCAATGGTTCTTTTTTATCGAATAGATCTCTTTCCAACAGAGATTTTTCAATCGGTCGATTTATCGATTGTACGAATACGACGACAGTTTGTATGAACAATTATAGCTACGTTTTTTTTTTTCTCTCTCTTTTTTCCCTTCTTCATCTTCTTCATCTTCTTCTTCTTCTTTATTTCGTACGTTTTTAATTCGCACGTTTGCGAAACGAAAAGAAATCTTTTAACTCGTATGACATTTTTACTTCGCGAAGAATTTACTTCGAAGGATTTTATAATTCGTCGAAGATCGGCCGGACGTGTACGATGTATAATGTCTGCGCGTGTCTCGCGCGTGAGTGTGTATGTGTGTATGTGCGTGCCTGTACGCGTGTGTCCCATGATTCAAGATAGATTTGCAGAGATTACGTATGATTCACAGTCAGGATAAGGAGTTAGCAGATATGGAGGTCGAACTCGCGGAAGTTTCCAGATCGAGAGGCTATCGTCTCGAAGGACTTACGCCCCGTTATACCGTTTCATCACGATTATACACCCCCTCCTTCTCTTTTCTCTCTCTGTCCCACCCTCGCCTATACTCCTTCCTCCCCTCATACCGTTCTACCGTCCCCTCTATCCTACCAAAGTTCTAGCCAAGTAAGTAGGGGTCCAGCCGGTCGTGTCGTCACGCTGGGTCGTTTGTGCCTTAAGCCGGATTTATTCGGCTCCTTTTATCCGCGAAATCATTGCGCGAGATAGATAAATAGAGTTCTCTTCTTTCTCTTTCTCGTATTGAACGAGCTTGGAAAAGAATTTCTCTCTCTCTCTCTCTCTCTCTCTCTCTCTCTCTCTCTCTCTCTCTCTCTCTCTCTCTCTCTCTATCTCTATCTCTCTGTATCTCACTCACTCGCTGGCTATTTTTTGTTCCTTTCTTTTTTTGTTTTCATCTCGATACTTTCTCAAGAACTCGTCCAGCTCGCACGAGTTAAGGACGTTTTGTCGTTGGCTGTACGTATTCGCGTGTGGGACGAGCGAACCATTTTGGAAACCAGTTCCGAGTGGTCCAAGAAAGAAAGAGAGAGAAGAAGAGGGAAAAAAAGGACGGAGAAGAGAAGAGAAGAGAAGAGAAGAGAAAAGAAGAAGAAGGTGCGTGTCTCGGGGTCCGCGTGTTGCGTCTCGCTGTGATCACCTACCGAGAAATAATTCCTACGGCGTGTCTCGGGGTCACGGCAAAGTTGTACCACGAGTGGATGCTGGGTGCTCTAACCTACATCTTCATTCTGCACTTTGCGCACGACCTTCTTCCCTTCCAACTTCGTTGTGGACATCCAAGTTTAGTCTTCTTTTTCTTCTTCTTCTTCTTCTTCTTCTTCTTTTTCGTCGTTGTCCTCCTCCTCCTCCTCCTCCTCCTCCTCTTCTTCTTCCTCCTCCTCCTCTTCTTCTTCCTCCCCCTTCTTTTTCTTCAAAAAACGCTCCAAAGAAAACCGAATCAGATTAGGTTAACACCCAAAGTAATTTAGCCAAACATAGACTTCTTCGATCGTATTTAGATTCGATTATGAAATGGAATCGAAATATTTCGTTATATCTTTTTTTGGATAATCGTATAATTCCGATTTCGATGAGAAAGACAATTCCCATTAGAATTTTATCGATCTTAAGAACGTTCGTTTACCTTTGACGTTTCTAATTCTAATCCTCGAGGTAAGAAATATCGAGTCTCGGTCAAAAGGTTACGTTGAACCTCTGATATCTCCTGTTTGCGGGGTGTGGATATTTTCTTTCTTTTTTTTTTTTTTTATTAATTATACCGTCATGTAAGTTGCTAATTAATTATCATCGTACAGCGGTAAATCGTTTCTATTTGTTACGAAATAATATCTGAAAGATTCGGATCTATGTAAGTTGGATCGATCGTTTCTCAGATTTTCACTGCTAGAGAAACAGAAAATTAGTTTTCATTTTCATCGATCTGTTTAATACGATCAAAGGCTATGACTATTTGCTCTTTATTTTTAGAAGAGTAAACCATGAAATCGTTTTCAATTTGACATGCCGTTGTTACAGGCAACATATTTGCAGACGGTCCGAACTTGTCTCAGACATTTGTCCGATCTGTTCTTCGCCGGCAACTAGTACGGAAATATCCTCTGCCGCGGGGTGCGTTAAACTCACCAACGACGATGAATTCTCTTTTCGTCCTGAATATATTTCAACCGTTCTTTTATATGTATATATGTATATATATATCACGGCATTCCTTTGTAGAATCACTAAGGATAATTTCATTGAGAAGATTTCCCACGTATTTTTCTGTCCATCATCGTCGATCGGTAATGACGATAAGGAATGATAATCATCGAATACATCGTCCTTCGAAACGTAGTAACGGAATATTTCACATCGGGAAATAAGATTGAAACGTTTCGAAGCTCGTAAAATGTTACCACGATGATTCGGAAACGGTCGTAAATTTAGCGACGGCTAAAAATCATATAAAATGCGACTTCTATTTCTCTACGTGACACAGCACATCGAAGGAATCTATCATTTCCGTTAGAGTACAACACCTTAACATTAACAAGTCCAGAGCGGGTTAATACGTTTATTAGTTCAAGAAATTATGAAGATTTTTATTTAGTTATTTTTAGTTGCTACGTCGATCTTTTAATTTTAATTTAGATATCAGTTTGACATATGTTTTGGTGAATGTTACACATACGTGTATCAAAGGACAGTGATAAATGTGTTACGGTTGAAAAGAGAAATCATATATTATTCGAACCATGCCACAAAATTTGTATTTTAGTCTATGCGAGCGCCATCTGTAGCTAAAAGAAGGTTTAAATTTTCGCGGGAAATTCCTTCCGTACTGTGTGATAGAAATATGATGTATCTGACAGTTAACACGTTCGTTATTTCAACGAACTCATATAGGACCTAGGAAGATTTTTATTTAGCTATTTCTAGTTGCTATGTCGATCTTTCAATTTTAATTTAGACACCAGTTTGACATATGTCTCTTGATGAATGTTACACATACGTGTATCAAAGGACAGTGATGAATGTGTTAGAGCAGAAAAGAGAAATCATATATTATTCCATCCATGTCACCAAATTTTTATTTTCGCCAACGCGAACGCCATCTATAGGTAGAAGAACATTTGAATTTACGCGGGAAATTTATTCCGTACTGTGATTCTTTCTGAGAGTTAACACGTTCATTGTCTCACATACGATCTAAGATTTTTATTTAGCTATTTGTAGTTACTATGTCGATCTTTCAATTTTAATTTAAATACCAATTTGACATATGTTAAAGTAGAAAAGAGAAATCATATTATTATTTCACGCATGCCACAAAATTTCTATTCTCAACGCGAACGCCATCTGTAAATAGAAGAACGTTTATATTTTCGCGGGAAATTCCATCCCTACTGTGTCATAGAAGTATGACATTAACTATATATGACAGTTAACACCTTCGTTATTTCAACGATCTCGTATAAGACCTAGAAAGATTTTTATTTAACTATTTATAGCTGCTATATCGATCTTTCAATTTTAATTTACATACGAGTTTGACGTATGTCTTGGTGAATGTCGTAGTATGTTACTTACATCTATTAGAAGAGAGTGAACGTGTTAGTGTTAGAAAAGAAAAATTATATTTTACTCATGTCACAAAGTTTGTCTTCTTTGCCAAAGTTAACGCCACCTGTAGGTAAAAGAAGGTTTGAATTTTCGCGGGAAATTTTTTCACTGCTGCAATGGAAGTATAAAATCTCTGAGATTAAACACGTTCTTTATTTCAAGCATTCCACATAGAACTCATAAAGATCATTATCCAGCTATTCGTAATCGTTATATCGATCTTTCAATTTTAATTCAAACATTTTGTGTTTGACATATGCTTGATGAATATTATAATATTTACACATACATGATGAACGTATTAACCTAGAGAAAAAAAATCATACATCGTTGCATCCAATCAGAAAGTTCGTGTTCTTAGCAACATTAACGCCACCTGTAGGTAGAAGAAGGTTTGAATTTTCGCGGGAAATTTTTTCACTGCTGCAATGGAAGTATAAAATCTCTGAGATTAAACACGTTCTTTACTTCAAGCATTCCACATAGAACTCATAAAGATCATTATCCAGCTATTCGTAATCGTTATATCGATCTTTCAATTTTAATTCAAACATTTTGTGTTTGACATATGCTTGATGAATATTATAATATTTACACATACATGATGAACGTATTAACCTAGAGAAAAAAAATCATACATCGTTGCACCCAATCAGAAAGTTCGTGTTCTTAGCAACATTAACGCCACCTGTAGGTAAAAGAAGGTTTGAATTTTCGCGGGAAATTCCTTCCCTGCTGTGATGGAACACGGAAGGTATTTATCGGTGGCCTCGACGGAGGGATCTTCTTTATGTTCCTTGCTATGTCGGGGCTATGGATTCTCACGGGACGCGACGTGGCTCGAGAGAACATAGAGAGAAAGAGAGAAAGAGAAACAGAGAGAGAAAGAGAGAGAGCGAGAGAGAGAGAGAAGAGAGACGAAAGGAAAGGAAAGGAAAGGAAAGGAAAGGAGTAGAGTGGAATGGAGTGGAGTAGAGAGGGGAGGGTTGTGAGGGATAGGGGAGGACTCCTCTCCCGCAGGTTCCCACGTGTTTCCGACCGCAAGCCGCAGTTATAACGGCGCAGTCGCGACTCGTCGAGGTCGTGCTGAACGAAGAAGAGAGAAGAGTGGAGTCGGCGCGTCGCGATGCGCCGTCGATGCGCCGAGACGATGCGACCGTCTAGAGTTCGTCGTCCTGCGCCCCTGCCACTGCTCTCAGGAGTCTTTCTCTTTGTCCCTCTCTCTCTTTCTCTCTCTTTCACTCTCTCTCCCTCTCCCTCTCCCTCTTTTTCTTTCTGGACAAGCATCGATGCCCTTCCGGAAACCACGTGGATCTCTCGTAAACTAACTTTAGTATCTTGACCAGCTTCGTCAGTCGAATGTACAACACTTTACCTTTTTTCAACCCTTCTTCTTCTTTTAATTTAATATTCTTACGAATATTCTTTTTGATTATATATTCTGGGTACGTGTGTGTATTTGTTTTCTTTTTCTTTTTCTATCTTTCTCTTTCTCTCTCTCTCTTTTTCACTCTCTCTTTTAAACCGACGATACATGTCATTCTTGATGTTTTGCTATCTTTTATATCTTTCCCTTCATTTATTCATCGATTAATTCTTATCTAACACTGACGTTTTATATATAACTTGTCAATGTCACACGTCACGGATGACGTATGACCGATAAAAGTTAATATTCTCTTCCAACCTGTAAGGTAAATCCTTATCTTTTTCTCTTTGTTCAGATAAAATGCACGCAACTTGGAAGTTTTGTTTTCCTTTCTTTCTTTCTTTCTTTCTTTCTTTCTTTCTTTTCATTTCTTTTTCTTTTTCTTTTTTTTTTTTTTGTTTCTATCTTTCCTTCTCACGTTAGAAGTTCCAAGTTTCCTGATCGATCCACTAAATCTTGTGTTATCTTTTTTTCCTTGGAATACCTCGATCAGCCCTTTGGATCTTCCTTAATCTTTCCTAGCGCATCCACCTCAGTTAGAATGAATGATCTTCCTTGGTTGGGTGGGTGAGCTCGTGCGTACCGCGTTCCGACCAAGGCCGAGCATTTCTCTCTCCCTGACTTCTTTTAACTCGTTGAGCTTCGGATTCCCTTCTCCCTGGATTTACAAGGATACCAAATAATCCTTCTCCTCCAATAAAGGAACAGAAAAAAAAAACCTATCCTTCTAATCGTAGGATTAAAAAAAGATAAAAAAAGAAAAGAAAGAAAGGAAGAAGGAAGGAAAGAAAGAAAGATAGATAGATAGATAGATAAATAAAAAAAAAAAAAGATGAAAAGAGATTTCTAGGTAACGCAAACAGAAACGTACCAGTTCGAGAAAGTTAAGAAATATTCTACGTAACACGTATATCCATGTTTGGCCTATTGCGGCAACTACCTGATTTCAGAATGTGAGAATCATTCAAGACATGAGGCCGCTTGAGAGAACCATCGATTCAGGTTCCTTCGGTTTCATACTAATCGATTAAAGTAATAAGCAATGAGTATAAATATACGTACTAGATCTCTTCATTATTTAATAACTCCAGAGATACGATCGATGCTGAGATTATTTAGAAACTTGAATGTAAATATAATATTTATACACTATTAATATAATACTTATACGCACTTATATGTATATATACACACTTAATATATATATATATATTTTTTTTTTTCATTTTACTATGATCTTAATGTATTTAGAAGTATCTTTATATATATATATTTTTTTTAATATATTTCAAAGTATGTACATACATACACATACCCACACACACACACACACATTTATATATATATTTCGAAATACGTTAAGATCCTAGTAAGATGAGAATTACTAACTAGTTCGGCCAATGCCTGTACGATACGTTTCCTTCGTTTTGTTTTCTTTCCAACAACCCGATTCATTATCTTCGACCGCAAAGCAGCCGGAAACTCGATGACGGGGCGCGACGTTATTTGCCTGCCTGCACGCGTAATCGGAGGGACGATAATACTACTGATTACGAGTAAACGTTATAATTTAATGGGTTCGCGTATTCGCTCTCTCTTTCTCTCTACATTTATAGATATTCGATAAAATCGTGCCAGTCCTAGCTCCGACAGCAAGTTCCCGTAATTCCTCTCGATTTTCCGCGATAGCGGTCGTAGTAGTGGTACTCGTTGCTTTTCTTTCATGCGTAGTAATTGAAATCATCGTTGTTTTTATTGTTGTTTGTTTTTTTCTTTCTTTTTTTCCTTTCGCCCCCACCCACTCTATTTCCTCATTCGTCTCCTCTTTCTTTACTTTAGACGTTTCTTTCTCTCTCTCTCTCTCTCTCTCTCTCTCTTTTTTTCTCTCCGTCATTTTTTCTTATTTTTCTTTTCTCTTCTATTTTTTTTGTCTTTTTCTTTTTCTTTTTTTTTTTGTCTACGTACTAAGTACACATGCGATGACGACAGGAAGAGAACGATAGAGTGAATAGAGAGGACTTTGCGCGAACGATAAAGTTGCATATTCCTAACTAAAGATCCTCGCAATCATCGCGTTTTTTGCTTTTGAATTTTTTTCAAACGTTTGACTTTGATAATCAGATTATTATTATTATTATTATTATTATTATTATTATTATTATTATTATTATTATTAATTGTTATTATTTTGCATGTCATAATAACACAATGCTATTATTTCTGTATTATCTTATTATTTTATTATTATCTTGTAATCAATGTTATTATTCTCTGATTATTAAGCGTCATTATTTCGTTGAATTGTTTATTTTTCGATGCTTTCTCAAAAACGCGAACGTAGGATCTTCGCAATCGATTTTGACAAAGTAATTATTTATGATTAGAAAGAAAAGGAGGTAAATGTCAATGGAAAGAAAGTCGAAAGAATTCGTCATCAAGAATAGTTTACGATTAGAGAAGGAATGATCGTAATTCGTTAGATTCAATCATCGGTTGATTACCGTAAACGATTTGTGTAAATTTCGATTTTTTTTTCATATCTTCATTAATATCTCGTATAGAAGATCGAGATTGAATGATCTCGAATCGATTAAATTCCCATGCAAAAAAGAACAAAAGAAAAGAAAGAGAAAAAGACAGAAAAAGAAATGAAGAAAAGAGAAGGGTGAGGATGAGGATATCGAAAATGATCTTTCGTCGTTGAAACGACACGAGCAAACGTAGCAGCACATCGTTGTCGATGTAGAGAGTCTTAGGTGAAAGTTTCGCGTTGCGTCTACGCCCTTAATACGACGCCTTGCTTCTTTCTATGTATGCGTGTGCCACGAAGAGAGAAAGGAAGAGAGAGATAGAGAGAAAGATAGAGATAGAGAAAGAGAGAGAGAGAGAAGGAAGAGAAGTTCTAACGCCGACAAAAGTTGTGCGCAGTTTCGCGCCAACTTTGCACGTACAAATGTGTGCATGTACACTTGTATATCCTTATACGTTCGTAGATATGTTTCTACGTGTATATGTATATATCTATTTGTGTGTGTATATATATATATATATATGTATGTATATATATGTATGTATATATGTGCGTAAGGAATTTGCGAACCGAACTTCAAAGTACCCGCGCGATATTACATTCGTTATATTAATGTAATATCAAGGGTAACGACTGCACCAGGATACGAGCTTAATGATAGGCCAAAAAGCGCTACCTCGTTTTTGGAAGTCGTTATAACTTCGATTTCGCTAGTTTCTTCTTCTTCTTCTTCTTCTTCTTCTCTGTCTTCGTCTTCTTTTTTTCGTTTTACTTCCTCTTTTTTCTTTTTTTTTGTTTTGTTCTTATGTTTGCATCTTCGACGTATCAAACATACGACTCGCGTTTAAATATAACAGAAAATAAATTCGATATCTTAGTATAATCGAATTATGGGTATCTCTTTCCTAGGGGAACTTGTAAACTTTTGAAGATTCATTTGGTGAAAAAAAAGGGGAGGGGGGGAGAAAGAAAAAAAGAAAGAAAGAAAAACGAAAAAGAAATACGAAATCGATATAAATCTTCTTGACGTACGATTTCAAGTGTGTGTTCTATCAGACGCATTATGCACGTTTACGCAATTGGTTTTTGCGATCGACACATGATCGTACACATCCTCGGTAACGGTTGCAATAAAGTTTCCATAAATAATTCGCTCGACGTACGTTCGACGTATTTCAAAGTTAATTGTTGATGATCTCACTCGACGATATCCTTTCGTATCTTCTTTTAATTACGCTAATCGCGTTTTAAAGGGAATTACAAATGGGAGAATTAGAATACGATCAGTTACATAAATAAATAAATAAATACATAAATAATAAATAAATGAAATACATAGATAGATTAGATACACGCGTTACGTATGTTATCATCGAACGAGTCTATATCATTATTCTCTCAGTTATACTTCCAAAAGACGTGTGTATTTTTTTAAGGAGATTTTGATTGATGACCATGACCACCGATAAGAGATTTTACGAGGTATAGTTAAAAACAAAGCCAGGGACAACGAATACCTGTGTGATTACGTTGTCTCACTACATTGCATTTCACCTAGTTAACTTTATTTTTTTTTCTTTTCATCTTTATTCAAATCACATCGATGCAACACTTCCTAATTAATAAACTCCCTCAAGTGAATCTCTCGGTACACCATACATGTTCTATAGACATCGTGCATATATATATATATATATATATATATATATATATATATATATATGTACACATAACAAATATTTTTACCTTGTAATTCTCTAAGTAATATTTAGAAACGTTAGTACGAGAGAAACGATCATTATCTTACGTTCCTGAAAACGAAGATTCTAAGAAGTGAAGCGAAAAGATGTCCTTGAACGTTTTCTAAAGAGGATCGTTAGATCGCTTTCCTTTTATTTTATTATTTTTTTTTATTTTTTTTTTTATTTTTCCTTTATTTTTTTATTTTGCTTTACATTTTTATTTTACTTGAAATAATATATTGAGTCATATATTCGATGTAGAACTTTGAGTAATATTAAAGTATTTAGATTGTCATGATTGCATCGGAGATAAAATTGCTACTAAAATTCTAATCTCTCTCTCTCTCTCTCTCTCTCTCTCTCTCTTTCTCTCTTTCTCTCTTTCTATGGCCAGCCAAGGAACGCGTCCTCGTCTCTTCTGGCGCACGTTCGTACGCGCACGTAACACGCACGTAGCACAAGTAGCGGTAGGAGGAGTAGTGACATAACCTTTTGTCAACCGATTAACCCCTGATCTCACGATACGACGAGCTCTGTCACGATCTGGGAAACACCTGATGTTATTTTCTACGTCACTTTCTCTATCTCTCTCGTCCCCCCCCTTCTCTCTCTCTCTCTCTCTCTCTCTTTTTCTCTCCGTCTGTCCGTCTGTTTTTCGCTCGATCGCTTTTTTCATTGTCGATCTGTTGGGATACGTTTTACAATGTCATCAGACATACAAAGGTTAAGGTGAAACAAGACCTACGTACGCGATTTTCTAAACTGTTAAATTATTTTCTTTCGCATTTTTACGATACATTTGGCATCCTGAATTTTATTTTTTTATTTTTTCGTTCTCTCTTTGTTTTCTATGTTGTTTCTGTTGTTGTTCTTATTTTTTTTTTATTTTTATTTATTTATTTATTTTTTTTTTTTCTTGAAACTCTTAGGAGTAAGATTGTTTATCGGCTTTTCAAGATAACTTTTACTCGTAATTACGAAGATTTTGTTTCTCAAATCTGTTCGGGATTGTACACGTATATATTATATATATATATATATATATATATATAATTATGTATGTATAGAAAATAATGATTGTTGTGTGTGTAACGTTAACTGATACGGTATATTCGTTCGTCGATTTATTTTATCTTATAATATTATTTATCATATATTTATAATTATGTTTATCACATGATTAGATATCTGTTTAGTCAATTCAGAAAATGCCAACTTATCTCTTTCTCTCTCTCTCTCTCTCTGTCTTTCTCATAATATGATTTAAATTTTATAAAATACAAATTTGCGTATATTAAAAATAAGATCGCGTAAATTAGGATCAATCTAGATCGAAGAGTCTTTAATGATTTTGAATTTTATGGAAACTTTTAAATAATATTATCAGATTGTTAAGTAAATAGAGAAATAAAGGTTACCTTCGTTATAAATCTTATCCGCAATATTAAATAGGTATGCGTGGTTTTTTATTGACTCAATCCACGAAGGTCCACTGTACTGCTCGGATAACCGGCACCGGATTCTCTTATCAATTATGCAGCTGAAATTTTCTACGAGCTCGAACTAAACACATTAATTTATATACCGAAAATATCAATCAACTTTTAATCATGTTACACGCTAATGCTAAATGTCGAATAATCTTAAATTTATCTTATATTATAATTTATAATGACAGAGAAAGATAATAAATATTCCAAAAGATTAAGAATTATTGTTAAGTTAAACTTATATGTATATTATAATTTATATTGACATTTACATTTACACAAACACACACACACACGCATAATTTATATTGACATTTATATATATATATATATATATATATATATATATTGACTGTTATTATAATAATATAATGAATATTGCTGCTTCTTCTTCTTCTTCTTCTTTTTCTTCTGTTTTGTTTTTTCTCATTAAAAGATCCGAAGAACGTTTCGTAGATCGATAGGAAGCTCGAAAAGGGTCGAAAGTCGATTATGTGAGAACGATTCGACCTCGAATCGAATTCAAATTACGCTTCCTGGCTTCTCTTCTCACTCTCCTCTTTCTCTGTCTCTCTTTCTCTTTCTCTCTCGTTCTCTCTCGTTCTCTCTTTCAGCTTCCCTGTGCGGCGGCTCTCTGCGGTCACGGAATACCACCCTTGGTATCGGGATTACACGGTAGTGCCCCGTTAATAGTTGGTTACGTCTTTATCCTCAAAAATTGCTCAGCGTACCCGCAGCTCGCGATATCCAGCCACGCGCCGATAAAATATTCGATGTTTACGCTTTTCCCTCTCTCTTTCTTTCTCTGTCTGTCTGTATGTCTGTCTGTTTCTTGCAGTGTTTTATCACCTCAACTATTGACAAATGATACTTATTTATTTGGACTTTGAAATGCTATTTAAACGATGTCACGTTGTTAGAATTAATGTCGATTTAATGAAGTAGAGTGATTAGAAAAATTGCGAAATATTTCGGCGTATTTATTTCCTAGTTCGTATTAATAGAACGTCTTCGTATGTCACAAGATTATAAAATATGTTAAGACGTCATTATCATAAACGTTATTACGTATCAGTTGATTTTTATTCGGTGACGCGTTTTATCTGAATAATGTTGCCTTGCCAGTAAACGGGTTTACGCGAGACTTTTACTACGACGATAAAGTAACACAAGTCATCGATAAAAAGGGCCACGTGTAAGTCCTACGAAAAGTGGGATCTACTCCGATTCTCTCTCTCTCTCTCTCTCTCTCTCTCTCTCGCTCTCGTTCTCTCACTCTTTCTTTTTGTCTCTATTATAGGTATAAATGTGCTTTAGTTGACTACGTTAGTCACAGGCAAAGGGATTTTAAGCGATGAGACCGGATATATTCCTATAAAAGTCTTAAAATGGAGAACGGGACATTACGGAGAGCTTGAATTTATGTCACTCGTTTAATTTCCCTTCTGAATTCCTATTTTCTAATAGCAGGACACCCTATGATAGTGGTATATAAAATTAGACCTCCCCTTTCCGTCTCTCTACCATCATCACACCCATCCTTTCACCTCTCTATACTCTACCACAGTTCTCCCATCAAAGACACCTAGGTACATATATTTTAGTCTCTTTTTCTCTCTCTTCTCAAAGATCTTTTTCCTTCTTTGACACACACAGAGAGATACTTACATAGATCAAAACTATCTACACAGTTACATACGTGTCTATACGTACTGTTGTACCCCAGAAGCGGGAGCACTGGTATGGCGTTCCGTATAGGAGGTTTACCTATATTTAGACCGATAAAAATACCATCGCGCCTCCCGCATGACGGCCTCCTGGCCCGCCATTCCCGATTTAAACTTATACCGACTCCGACCGAACCACAGAATCTTCTCTACTTCTACCTTCGTAGTCTTCATAGTCTTCGTTGCTGCTTATGCTTCTACTGCTTCTGCTGCTTCTGCTGCTGCTACTGCTGTTACTACTTTTGCTTCTGATGCTTCTGCTTCTGATGCTGGATGCTACAGCTGCTGGTTGGTGCTGGTGTTGGTGTTGTTGCTGCTTCTGGTGCTGGTGCTGCTGGTGCTGGTGCTACGTCGCACCTCGGTGACCGTAAATTCGTAGAAACAAATAGCCTCTCCGCCTTGAAACGACGATCAATTATTCGAGCTCGTAGAGTTTCTCTCGTGGAGTTTAAGAGACGATGAACGCGTTTCCTCGTTAAGAATATCGCCTTCGATCATTTCTTTGATAGAGTTATCATCTTCTTTTCACTCTTTTTTTTTTTCTGTTTTTCTTTTTCTTCTTTTATTCATTTCTTTTATGTATTATCTCGTTAAGTTCATTAAGAAATTCGATAATAAAGTTTTGATATTAATTTAAATTAGAAGCGTAATATGAAGACATTGGAGATTACATATATGATATTTTTGTATGACAGTTACGATGACGAAGAGGAACGTGCGATAATTATTCTGAAGAACAGACGTCCTCCATTGCTGTTTATGTTGCTTTGAAATAAAAAAAGAATGGGAGAAGAAGAGAGAGAGAGAGAGAGAGAGATAAAAGAAAAATAGTTTTCAAGACGCGTGGAGCTGTACGATTGAACAATGATCTCCTTTATTCGTTCGTATTCATCCGATCTTCATCAATTAAGATTATTCGCGTTGCGATGATCATCGGATTGAAAGCTGTCCCTTCTTGAACCAAGAAAAAATCTAGGAATTTTTTTTTTCTTTTTTTTTTTTTATATAGAATTTATCGATATATTACAGAGGTGAGATAGAACAAGAATATGGAACATGATTCCGAACGAACGAATAGAAACAACAACAACAAAAAAATAGAATGAACGAACAATGCGGAATAACTTTCTCGCTTTGTTGTTCTTTCTTTCTTTTTTATTTTTTTTTTTCTTGTTTTTTTTTTTCGGGGAGATTCTTTTTAATAGGTTCCCAAGAGATAGGATACCGCCTAGGGAATTCCACGCTACGTCATTCTTCCGTGTTTTTAGTCGGTCTCTTCCTCTCGGACTCTACGACGGCCGTCCGTAGAGAAAAACGACGTTGACGTTGTCGAGACGGTGTCAAACGTCGTCCCGAAAGTTGTCATCGTTAGATAGACGCTAGACAAGTTTTCTAACGAGCCTCACAGTTCGAGCGCGTTCCGACTTAGAAACTATCGAGAGACACACAGATATATATATATATATATATATATATATATATATATATATATATAAAGAGAGAAAGAGAGAGAGAGAGAGAGAGAGATGCCTTCGGCATCTTTCTTTTAGTGCCGTGTCTCTAGCCTACTACCACATCTTTTCTGACTACTGTCGTCATCGTCATCGTCATCGTCTTCGTCGTCTACAGAAAAAGAAGAAGAAGAAGTAGAAGAAGGACATCGGCTTTGAAAACGACGATGATCTTCGTTCTTTCCCGCGAGCAGTTGTAGTAGTTACTTACTTGCTTTGCGATAATGCCTAATTCCTATCTTTAAACGGGCATTCGAGAGTTAGTTCTCGACGTAGGAGATAAGATTAGGCGGCCAGATAAGTAGGTCTTCCTTTATTTTTCTTCGTCTTTTCTCTCTCTCTCTCTTTTTTTTTTTTCTTCGTCTTTGTCTTTTATTTTACACAACCTACAAATGAAATATTCCGGCAAGGACACATTATCGACTTAAATCATTTTAAACAATTGATTTGAAATTTTGATTACGTATTATTATCGATGATATGTACTCATGTTCGTGAATCAGTCGACATTTTCTTTTTTTTTTTTTTCTTTTCTTTTATATATATATATATATATATATATATATATATATATAATTTTCCTTCTTACCTTATCGTTCGTGTCGAATATGTCTCTATGCCTTCTGCATAAATTTTCGAATAAACTTCGGAGCAGGTAAACTCTCGTAATCCGTACGTTCGAGCAAACTCGCTCGGGCGTACGGTAACAACGTTGCGCGATTACTCGCGAGCACGTCCTCGGCGGTCTTCGTTGCGCAATGATAACGATGACAAAGGCTCTGTGCGACAACAACAACGCGATAATGAACGACGGTAACGAACGAAGCTTTTTCATAGAACGACTTCTAACGGAGAGGAAGAAGGCTCTGTCATGATCTTTCTTCTTTCTTCTCTCTCTCTCTCTCTCTTTCTTGCTACCATTGTTTTTTTCTTTTTCTCTTTCTTTATTTTTTGTTTTGTCTCTCTATGATTATCCTATTATATAGATTGATACTCGATGATCTTTAATTATCTCCAATCACTGTAATAATTAACGACTTGGAATTATTCTCTCTCTTTCTCTCTCTCTCTTTCTCCCTCTCTCTTTCTCTCTCTCTCTCAGTATGTCTCTTCATCCGTTCGTCTTTTTCTATTTAAAAGACATTGATAGATCCGATAGATCATTATATCGATGAAATTAAACGATTTTTTTTAATATTATACTCATCATTTTTCTATTCAGGATCCAATGTCCCTATCGTTCTTAAAGGATCATCATCTTTGGATTCTTCATCATCATTATCATTATCGTAGTCGATATAGAGAAAGAGATATAGACGATACAAAGTGAGAGGGATGGGAGAGGGATAGACAGAGAAAGAGAGAGAGAGAGAGAGAGAGAGACGTACAGAGATACACAGAGAGAGAGAGAGAGAGAGAGAGAGAGAGAGAGAGAGAGAGAGGATTGAGAGAGAGAGAGAGAGGATTGAGAGAGAGAAAGAGAGAGGATTGAGAGAGAGAGAGAGAGAGAGGATTGAGAGAGAGAGAGACGGAGAATTTGTCGTGGCGAGCTAGGGCAGGTTGATGGTTGCGTAATTAGACGAGGTTAGGCTAGGCGTTGGCTGGTATGGTGGGGGAAACCTCTAGTGAGTTACGCTCTTGCTATATACAGGCCTCTTTCGACCACGATCATGGCTCGATACGCGGCACGATACCCGTATGAGCCTCATCGCGCTTTGCTTCTCTATGCTTCTAAGTATGTATATATCTATACGTATATATATATATACATACATATATATATATATATATATATATATATATATATATATATTATCTTGACGTGATCATAAGCGTGTAGGTGTACGCGTTACTCTCGTACGCGCGCGTGCACGATTTACTCTCTCTATCTCTTTCTATTTCTCTCTCTCTCTCTCTCTCTCTCTCTTTCTCTCTCTCTCGCTCTTTCTCTTTCTCGATCGTAGTAGAAGAGATACGCGTTAGTATACTTATGTAGACGAATCTATGCTTCTCTCTATCTCTCTTTCTCTCTGTCTGTCTTTTTTTCTTTCTCTTTCTCTTTCTCTTTCTTTAGCAACATGGATTGCGTAAACGATTGACCGACGTGCCGCTATTTTACGCGACATTTCGTCGTCCTCACCTATCTCCTTTTGCTACTTCGTGACTGACGCGAGATGCAGATTTGTCAGAGCTCTTACAAACGAATACGAGACTCCTTGTCTCTGTCTTTCTCTTTCTCTCTCTCTTTCTTTTGCTCTCTATCCTTCTACTCTGTGCGTATGTGTATGTATGTGTGTACGCGTGTATGCATATGTGTATACATTTGTATGTTTCTCTATGTAGGATATGTCGTTTACCGTTCGTTCGGCTGTCCTTCTTTCAAAGTGTCGTGTGTAATTCTTTTACAAATGAGCGATAACTCATACTTGTGAGATATTAATGTTATCTTTCGTTAGGATGATATATGGACACAATGTAGACCTGTATAAGTTGTATAAATATTCGATGTTCTATAGCAATCAGTCTCTCTCTCTCTCTCTCTCTCACACTTCCTCTCTCTCTCTTTCTTCCTTTCTCTCTTTTTCGTACGCTTTATTTACTTGTAAATTATTTTCTTTTTTTTTTTTGATGATAATGTAACTAATATCAATTTAAAGGGATATATATATATATATATATATATATATGATACGAATATATGTATGTTTATATATATATATATATATATATATATATATATATATATATGATGAGTGTATATATACACATACATACACACATATATACACATATAGTATTTATATCTAAATTTCTAGGACATTTCAAAGACATTAATATCAACAAATTTATTCAATCACAGTCACGTCTAATTGATTCTGATACATATGTATATGAATGAATGTTCAACGTCGTTGTTAATTAAAATTAATTAAAACGTATAAAAAAATCGTACGGTCTAACATACACGCGCGTAGTAACTTTTTTTTTTCTTTGTTCTTTCCTATCCCTTTTCTTTTCTTTTCTTTTCTTTTCTTTTCTTTTCTTTTCTTTTCTCTTTTCTTTTTTTCATTTGAATTTCGAGGTAAATTTAACGATAGGTAGTGGAATAAATCTCGCGTGGAGGTGAAAATTTCATAGACGATGGAGGTTTGCGTAAAGAAATAAACACACGGATGAAATGGCGAACAGCTTAGCTACGCGCGATTACGTTGGTGGCTTGCGCTCGCGCTCGCTGCTGGAACACACGCGATTCTGGTCGAAGATTGCGTAAACGATTGACTGACTGACGTCTCGACCAATGCTATTTTTTTTTTCTTTTTTTTTTTTTCTTTTTTTTTTCTAAACTCGGTCGTAGCCTATAGCTCATACCGCGGAACATGCGAGGAGTTAGGAAAAATACTACGTTCCTTCCTTCGAACGTTAGTTCGTTCGTTCGTACATTTGTTCGTTCGTTCGTTGGTTCGTACGTAGTAGACTGCTCTTCCATTTCGATTCTTATCGTTGTTCGGTGTGTAGATTCGAGGATAAGGCAACGCGTACTTCGAACGAGGTCACTTTTATAAAAAATGTACGACTTTCGTTCGTTCGATAAAACGGGATTTATTTCGTGCTTTCTTTTTTTTTTCCTTTTTTTTTTTTGTTTTTCAAGCGATTGACATTAAATAATTTTTGGAAACGTGACAGAGTTGAAGGAAAGACGAGAGATATATCTCGTTTAAAAATAGTTTCGATCGGGTTGGGTGGAGTGCAATGGAGGGAGGGATCGTTCTTTTTCTTTCTTTCTTTCTTTTTTTTTTTTTTGTCGATCGATCAATAGTAACAGCAATTTCATATAGAGCGAACTGATAAGCAAGGATGATATTCTCCAAAAACTTGAGCTATTTTTGTAGTTATATACCTGGTTCAAGTTCAACTCGCTTTCCGCCAACAACAACTTGGTTACATCAGTAGGTGTTCGTTAACTCTCGACGAGCTTGCGAGTAGTAGTATCCTAGTAGTAGTTGCTTTGCATAATCACGACCGGTCGTCACTTAATCCTTATCTGTCGAATCATGATACGTATATTTAGGAAAATTCATTACCCATCGTCGTTCGTTTCGGTCGAACAATTCCAAAAAAAAAAAAAGAGAGAGAGAAAACAAGAAAAAAAAAACAGAAAAGAAAGAAAATAAGAAGAAAGAAAAGAAAAATAATCTTGTCGGTATTCGCGATCAAATACCAGAGGACCCGTTTCAGCAGCGGACAAGAGAATGTGAAAGTGTTTCTCGCGGCGGTCACTTATTGCGGTCGTTGTAAAATTTCCAAGCATTTATCACCGTCAGACCATCATGAGTTGTATGTATGTATGTATGTATGTATGTATGTACGTATGTATATATATGTATGTATGTATATACGGACGTGCGTATATACGTACATACGTACCTATAAAAGAACAAAACGATTCGTAGGAGTACGTGAGAGGGGGAGAGAGAGAGAGAGAGAGAGAGAGTTATCTAGATGAATGTGGACGCTCGTGTTTGTGAGCTCTTTAGGCAGGTTCAACCTGGATTGGTGGACTCGCATCGACATACAAGTGCGCGTACGCGCCTCGATTATTTTTGGATTCGCTCGGCCGTACCAAGCGATTATTCCTTCGCTAAATCATAACTCGCCTATCCGTGATTTCGAGGCAAAGAATCTACAACGAATCTACGGGAAAAAGATGCGTATAAATTCGAAAATGTTCGTTAAATTTCGCAAATACGAGAACGACAAGTATGTCTCTTGAAAGACAGTATCGATAGAATTCATAATTTTTTCTTCTTTTTTTTTTTTCCTTTTTTCTTTTTTCTTTTTTTCTACTTTGGTATTCTGTTTTTACTATTTTATTTTATTTTAATTTAATTTAACTTTATTTTATTTTATATATATATATATATGTGTGTGTGTGTGTGTGTGTGTGTGTGTGTATATATAATTTCATTTATTTCAATAACCCGTAGACGATTAATTCTGGGATTTTATCGATCATCTTGATAGATGACGAATGAAATTCGATTAAAATAAACTTTTTCTCGTGCAAAGTATTTTCACTCTCCATTTGAGGGGATTTCTTTTTCCATTTTTTTTTTCTTTTTCTATTTCTGTTTTTTTTTTTTATTTTTTTTTTTTATTTTCGTACGAAAAGATCACACGATAAATACGAACGAATCTCAATGGAGTACTAATTAATTTGATGTATCGAGCCGTCACATCTTACTTACTCTTTTAAGTAGCATCGGGACAAGGAATGTGAACGTGTTACGGAAAACTTATTTCAAATATGGAAACCTGTCCTGACCGTTCGCGAAATGGGGATAAAAAAAGGGAAAAAAAAAGAAAACGAAGAAGAAGAAGAAGAAGAAGAAGAAAAAAAGAAAAAGCGGAACGAAAAATCTTGGGAAAAAATCTGCATATAGTATTAGATATTTCCTCTTAAAGATGTCTGAATATATCAGAGCCGATGTACCGAGATGTGTCCCGATCGTTTTATCTTCATCGCTTGTCACCTTTCAAGCGTTCATTTCTCTCTTATTCCTGTCACTCTCAGCTTATCCCACCATCAGCTCGGCCGCTCATAATCGATTTTGTAATACGAGTTTTGCATCCTTGGAATTCCATAGCAGCCAAGTGAAATTATTCATCCTCCCCTAAGATATCAAGCGACGCGAAGTTAACAGGTGTTTCAACAACGTGAGGCTTCTTGATACACGTTATAGAAGCGAAAGATAGAAAGAGAAAGACAAAGAGAGAAAGAAAGAGAGAGAGAGAGAGAGAGAAAGAGAGAGAAAGAGGAAGAGAAGAAGAAAGAGAAAGAAAAAGATAGAGGAAGACTGGCTTCGCTTATCAAGCTTCTGGACCTTGGCGAGTTAGCTTAACGTAGTCCTCGACGTAGGATCTTTATCTTCCTTTCTCGGTTACGCACTTCATATACTGTCTCAGGAGACTGTAATACTTTGCACTCTCTCTCTCTCTCTCTCTCTCTCTCTCTCTCTCTCTCTCTCCTTCCTCTCTTTGTCTATCTTTCGTTCTTTCTCTTTTCTCGTTAAAGAGTAAGAAAGATAGACGAACGAACGGTTAGGTTGCCACGTGCCTCGCGGCGCGATATTGTGACGCTCCTGTCGTCTTCTTCGTCTTGCCTCTTCTCTTCGTCGAGGAAACGTTGGTTGCGTGTAAAAGAGACGACACCACCACGTCTCACCTTAACGGATCGCGCTTCTCCACGCTTGTCATGCCTCGGTCTACCCGCGGATAATCTGAAGCAGGGGATACCATGTATGATCCTGCAATCTTCCTTCTCCTCCACGGACGCCACACGTCCGGTCGATCTTCATTGTCTACTATAGTCTTCTCTTTCTTTTTCTTTTCTTTTCTTTCTTTCGTTCTTTATTTTTTTGTTGTTTTCTCTTTCTCTTTCTTTCTGTTTTTCTTTTTTTCTTTCTCTCTTTCTTTCTTCCTTTCTTCCTCCCTCAACGACGACAACGAGCGGCCTATCATCCAACAACTCGTACATTCGTACTTCTTTTCAAACGCCCACGGCTAGATTCTCCTCGTTCTTCTTTTTTCACTCGAGTTTCTTCGGCTTCTTCGTCTCTCTCTCTCTCTCTCTCTCTCTCTCTCTCTCTCTTTTTCTTTCTTTGTGTGTGTGGTGTTTGTGAATGAATACAACCAGCGACCCGCGATGATCCTGCTTCGTAAAGAGTAAAATCGATAGTTTTAATTCCTCGTCTTTTAATTATTGTTTTCTTAGTTTCGTTTACTTTGTCGACTTTGATTTTTGACTTTTGATTTGATTTGATTTGGTTTGATTTGGTTTGATTTGGTTTGATTTGGTTTGGTTTGACTTGATTTCGTTTTGCTTTGCTTTGATTTGATTTGATTTCATTTGATATTTCTTTTTGATTTTCTTTTTTTATTCTCTACTTTTGATACAACGTACCACGTATATTACCTATTCTAAAAATAATTTTTAAATTGAACCGTCAACTACTGGTTTGTTTTGATTAAACTTAAATTAATTGGGAAGTGGCGTAAATTGATCTCGCAGTGCATAGGGTTAAGATCGTTAAAACGATTCTTGTTTCAAATAACTATATACTTTTCTTACTTTTCTTTTTATTTTATTGTATTTTGAATATATATATATATATAAATGGAAAGTGTTAGCCCTACGTCGAACGTTTAAAAAAGTAACAGACTGCGTACGTTGAGGTAGGAACTTTGGTGAGACCTTTCACGGGGTTAAGCGAGTTAGCCGCTTTGCTTCCGCGTCGTCGTCGAAATTATTATCGACTCTCGTTCGTTCGTTCGTTCGTTTTTTTTCTGTTTTTTCTTTTTTTTCTCTTTTTTTTTTTTTTTGTTCTCGCAAAGACTTTTAAAAAATTATGATAGCTTTTAGAACGGTGCGGGGATAAGAGGACTACGTAAATGTACCGGACGTGTAATGAGTGAATTTCAGTTAGATCTTTGTTAACATTTTACTTTTGATAATATTGAGAATATTGTAACAATGCCGAAATTCTTTATTAATTTCTATTCGATAAATCGATAAACATACGATCGATAATAAAGATAATAAACGATTAGATGAACTATAAGAAATTTGAATTCACGAATTGTATGTAAGACATTTTGATGTTAATATTAGATGAAGGTCGTCGATTAATTATCAATTTGTATTGTGTAAATGTTTCAAAAATAGAAAAAGAGAAAAGAAGGAGAAGAAAGAAAAAGGAAAGAAATATTTATACGTTAACTAGGCTTTTAACGAATCCGATATTATTCTCGAAGGAACTCTAGCGACTTGGTGAAGCGTCAAAATCACTCTATAACGATAACGGAAGATAAAGGAGCATGTAGTGTCCGATTATCGTCAAAGTATACTACTGCGGTGAACCATCCAAACGATCGCTGATAGCCCGAAGGGTACCTGAAATATAAATACACTATCACTACCAGTTTCCATTATGTATTCTCCGATTGTCTCGGCGGTTTAAACAACTTGGTTCATCGGTAAATTTAGCGTCTTCCTTGAAATACTGATAAAGATGGAGAGAAGAGAGAGAGAGAGAGAGAGAGAGAGAGAGAGAGAGAGAGAGAAGAAAAAAAGAAAGAGAGAGAGAGAGAGAAAGAAAGAAAAGGAGTCGATATTTGAATGCATAAACAGCAGAAATTATGCAAATTCGTCGGAATAGTCCGCCCGCGAAAAGAAAAAGAAGGAAAAAAAAAAGAAGAAAAAGAAAAAGAAAAAAGGAAGATTCCAAACTGAATTAATCGATGGTGAGGTCGGCACGAGGAGACCACCGAAAAAACGAGTTCGAGCTCAATGAGTCCTTTATCGCCCGAGCGATGGGTGATTTTGAATTTTCGAGTAGATCTTACCTATAATCCTTACCTTATTATTAATTATTATTTATTTCATTTAATTCTATCTACTCGACGATTTAACGTCAAATCTTCATACCGATTTTTATAACTTTTTATTTTATTTTTTATTTGTTTAATAGTCACAAATTTATTCGCTCTTTCTCTCTCTCTCTCTCTCTCTCTCTCTCTCTCTCTCTCTCTCTTTCCTTTACTGTCCTTTATTTTTTGTTCTATTTTTTCTCATTCTGTCTTTCTCTCTCTCTCTCTCTCTCTTTCCTTTACTCTTTTTTATTTTTTGTTCTCTTTTTTCTCATTCCGTTTTTTTCTCTCTCTTCTTCTCCTTCTCTCTCTCTCTCTCTCTCTCTCTCTCTCTCTCTCTCTCTCTCTCTCTCTCTCTCTCTCTCTATAACCAAATAATGTATGAACCGAGGCGCCTCCATCTCCGGAACTTCCGGCAGGCGATTGATAGCAGCGCGCGAGGCTGCTCTACAGTGGTGGGCCACGTGGACAAAACGTTGGTTTCTAAACTTGGCTACTGCGCCATGCACGCTGTTTACACCCGCTCATCGGGACTTTTTGGGGCAACCGGGCCGGGAAAAGACGTTAACTTCTCTCTCTCTCTCTCTCT
>NC_057691.1:672098-679598 GCF_014466175.1 Vespula pensylvanica | reverse complement strand
GAGGATCAATCGCTCAAAGGAGGGAAAACTATGTATAAGAACTTAGTACGGCTAGTCAGTCGGTAGTAGTGCGGTTTTGCATTTCAGCGGTGGCGACAGAGACACACGAGGCCTTGCCCTCTTTAAGGCAATTAACGACTCAATCGGGATCAGGCTGATTGAGCCTTTATAAGGGCCTGTGGTACGCGTGGCCGGACTCCACAATGCGCAGAATGTACTTGCCTGGCCGCATTTATTAACGCGGTGGCGTGAACCCAATTAAGGACGAGCGAGGAAGTCGGGGATTCCTCGTTCGTCGCGTCTTGTTCATTGCTCGTCTCGCGCGCGCGCGCATATACTACGTACACATACGCAGAAAGAGAGAGAGAGAGAGAGAGAGAGAGAGACTCCCTCTACCTCTTTAACTCTCGAGATTTTCTCTTTACGTTCGATCGCTCCTTTTTTCCATGCTTTTCTCGTTTAGGCAACGTACCTACTTCTTACGGATAGCAAGCAGGATTTAATGGGCAATCGTTCATTAAATAAATGAACGAACGCTGATCACGGATAATTTTTTGTTTCTCTTTCTTTCTTTCTTTCTTTCTTTCTTTCTTTTTTTTTCCCCCATAGTCAACACGTTGTTCTTTTTTTCTTTTTTTCCTTTTTCACACGATCCATAATCAATAACTTTTTAGAAACGTTATTTTATAAAACGACGTTGCTACGCCAGATCGAAATAGTTGAGAAACGAGTACGAAGTATCGATTGGACGAGCCTCTTCTTAGAGATTTGGACCAGAGCTTCGAAATTTCTTCTCCCTGTGTTTCTAAACGTCGACGGACGTCCCGAGGTTTCACCGTCGTTCGGAACCAGCTACACTCGGTCCACGGCCGGCGGTCTTTACTTGCGCGTGGTCAGAGACAAGTGACGTTAATGTGCAATAAATTAGCAGCCTCCCACGCGACTTCTCTTCGCGAGAGAGCCACGCTTGCTCTCTGAGGCGGAGACCGCGAGAATCGCCTTCTCTTTTGCTCTAAAGCTTCTTTCCCTTTGTAAGATAGTAAAAGACAGAGATACGCGGAATCTTCCTTTCGAAATTCGTACTTAGATATCTTTTGAATGTTGTTCGATCATTCGTACATCGAATATATTCGAACGTTCTTTCTTTCTTTTTTTTTTTTCTTTATTTTTTTTATTTTTATTTAATCCCCTCCAGAAACTCTAGAGACTCTAGAGAAAAGAGCTCTAACGCGTTTAAAGGATTTACAAGAGTCTATCGTACAGGTGAACTAGATTACTAGGTTGATCGAATATATACCGTTCGTTTCGAAAAAGCATCGTACATACGCATAAGCTTTTCAGAGACGAGACAACGATGGACAACGATGGACCGTGACAGTTGAAATTTATCGCCCCGTCATTTCCGTGTAAACAGTGCTAACGGCTGTGGCAATAATAGCGTTATTTCGTCTACGACCGAGTAACGACCTAACATCGATTCGGTTTATCGTTTATTCTTCTCTCCTTGAAATTCTCGTGATTTCTCACGATGTCTTAGACATGAATTATTTCCCAAACATATCGATCTTTCTGTATAACGAGTATCTCCTGGCAAATCATTTTATCTGCTTTCATTCTCGGACGAATTTTTCGTTTTGCCTTTGAAAAATGTTAAACGTAAGGCCCGGAAGAAGGGTTCAGTATCAGGTTCAGAAATTTCTCGGAAATAAGAAAAGAAGAAGAAGAAGAAGAAGAAGAAGAAAAAGAAGTAGTGGTAGTATTAAATGTTGTGAATGTTTCAAGAGGCGCGATTTCTTCGAAGAAATAGAGAAACGATTGCTAGAGATAGATCAACGGGCAAGGAGGTAAGCAATGCGACTTGGAACGTCGCATAGACGTTCCAATGTTGCTGCTGTTTGCTGCTGCTGCTGCTGCTGCTGCTGCTGCTGCTGCTGCTGTTACTGTTGCTGGACCCGCGAGATTTCTTTTTGTCATTCTCGTCGTCGGTCTACGACGAGAACCGGTTCCTTCCTCAAGCTCGTGTAACATCTTCGAGCTCGATAATCCCACGGCAATTTAGTACAAACAGATGTGTCACCGTTGTGTGACGTTTTAGTTGTTACCACGTCCTTACGCATCAGGAATCTTTTTAAAGAACCTCCCAGTCCACCTTCTTTGACGTTTTACCGCGTTCCTTTCAAACGCGAGTTCCAATGCAAACTCTGCAAATGCTGAAACCAGATCTCTGAGAGATCTTAAAACGTAAATCTCGTTTTTAATAAGACTATGAACCGACAGTGTATTTGGCTACCTTTGAGTATATTACATACGTATACGTAAATAAATGTATATTGCATGCATTGGACTATAACTAGCACATACACCGAAGAGATTCGATTCTGAAACACATCAGAAACCACCTGTCCGACTGTCCGTCTTCCTTCTATTCGTCGGACAACTCGTGTCAAAGGTTGTTACATCGTACATCGTGTAAACGTTTACCGTACGCGTATCCGTCAAATCGAAAGATCCCTAGTCTCTGTTTTTCTCGACTATTTTAACACTTCGAGCAGCCAACATTTTATAGTGATATAATAAAATTAAATTTCGAAACGTTTATGGAAATCTTAAGGACGATCGCGAAACGATCGAATGTTAGTTGACGCATGAAAAAATATCAAACAGATTTACAGTAACGAACGATAGCTAGTCAAAATCTATACGTACAATTTCTAATTACAGTAAACCGGTCAAAGGTATCACGTAAATATACGTTCAGTGTTATTCAAATAGGCTTGAAAACTTTCGTTCTATCATAGTGTCCAGTTATTTTTCGCTCGAAAAACAACCTTTATCTCTTCCTATACCGATTTTGTGGCACGTCTTTCGTGATCTCATTGGAAGGGTGCTCTCGTGCCGCTAATTGATAGCCCTCAGTTCGTAGAGGGCAGAGGTCAGGACAGTGCGAGCGGTAACCGGACGGATCGCAAAGTCCACTTTTTTCTATTTACTCTCTCTCTCTCTCTCTCTCTCTCTCTCTCTCTCTCTCTCTCTCTCTCTCTCTCTCTCTCTCTCTCTCTCTCTCAATCATCTTTCTCTTTCTCTCTTTTAATCATTCGATCCGTGTCGATGCGCTCGACCAAAGTCGCAGTTATTCGTATCTCGACGGGTAAACACAGTCCACAGTCGTTATCGTCTCGCTCCGTTTCATTAATAATTTCATTCTCCGATTTGGAATCGATCGATCTATCGATCGGTGGTAGGAATTTATGCGGAAAATCACTACGATTTTCATACTTTTCGTTCTTCTTAATTATCCGTAAAATCGATCATCGGATCAGGTTCGAAAGTCATCGTCAAACCGAGTAATATCGCGCGTAAAACTACTACGTTCGAGAACTCTTTTACGTTTATTATTTACTTCAGGTTGCGTAAACAAGTTAGAAAAGTCATCGGACGTTGAGATATGCCTGTTGACTATCACGCGGATTCCGCAAATCGTTTCTCTTATACTTCGTTTGCTTCTTCTTCATCTTCTGCTTTTTTAACCATTAACGAGAACTCCAACGCACATTGACAAGTATGAACTTTCGCGAAGTGGTAACGCAACAGTTCGGCATTACCACTTCGTGATCCTACGGAATCCCGATCAGCCATTTTAGAACAGAGTATAGATAGTTAGAGAGAACGTGAGAAGTCACTGTCCTCTTTCATTCAGTTTTGCTCTCGTAGTTTTGTAGCCGTAACGTATCGAGAGATCGAGAGAGTAAAGAAACAGAGAGAGAGAGAGAGAGAGAGAGAGAGAGAGAGAGAGAGAGAGAGAGAGAGAGAGAGAGAGAGAGAGAGAGAGAGTAGTTAAACTCGATCGAAAGTCCAAGAAGGGAATATAAAACCACCGTGTACTACACGTTCTTACGTTCACGAGGCAAAAGTGAGATCGTAAGTTCGCCACTGTAAAGGACCTCCGGTCCCTAATGGTAGCTCGTCTAGCGCCAGGATTTCGTCATAGTGAGCCTCACCGTTCACTTTTCCAGCAATGGCCACTGCCCGAGTTTAAGAGAACGAGCTGCATGTGTACGATAGGTATACACATTCGTCTTTGTGTGTCTGTTTCTATGTCTACTACTATGAGCGCGCGCTTGTGTACGTGTTCGTTTGTATGCGCGTACATGCACATACACACATACACATACACTCAGCACGATTATCGCTCTTTTATGGGCGAGTCCGACAAGTCAGTTGATACTTTTCTCCGTGACTTCGAGCATCGCGAGAAACCACTTTCCTCTTCCCGAAGTAAACGTTACACCGAACACGTAAGCTTTTACTTACTGCTGCAAATCGCGTTCGATTTCGTTTAATGTTTTCCTCTGTTACGAAAAGATTCATGATCGTAATCTTCAACTAAATTTAGATTCCACGCAAACGAAGTTACTCCTACTCTCCATTTCTCTTTCTCGCTCTTACGTATATTCTCTATCTCTTTCTCTCTCTCTCTCTCTCTCTCTCTCTCTCTCTCTCTCTCTCTCTCTCTTTCTTTCTTTGATAAGATAGCGCGGTACAAGAGACTACGGGCCTCACTGTTCGTCATAACGATATCTGCTAGCTTCGATCACGCATGAGACGAATTACTCGAGGTTTGGTAACGTTGACATCCCTTATGCTAATTTATCTCTAACACCCCGATAATCGGGATACACAGGGTTATACGTCTTGTCTCTCGTCGTACGAGATCTTCTTGTAAATGCGGATTACGCGTTGCCTTGGAACTCCGACGCCATCTTATAGACGGTCGGTGTTTGCAAAATGACGACGATGAGAACGACGACGACGACGACGACGACGACGACGACGAGGACGACGACGACGACGAAGAAGACGAGAACGAGAACGACTAGAACGTGACTCGACGTTTTCTCTTTACAAAAAAAAAAAAAAAAAATTTCTCGTTCTCTCCGAGAAGAAACGGTAGTAGTAGTCGGTAAAACAGAGAATTTCCTTATCCGACAATATAATATATCTCGAATTATCTTGAAATAATAACAACGTGTCCGTCCGTCCTTTTTTTTTTTTCTTCTTCATCGAACTCGTATTCGGTAAATCACAATCTGTGCACGTGCTTCTAGCGTTGTCTCGTTTTTTCCAATGGCGTCTCTTCGTGGCTCCTCGTTGTATCAGCGATACATTGGTGCTCGTATATGTTTCACGTGTGTGCGTGTTGGTTATATAAAGACGTAGTCTCGTTGGTAAGGGGAATGAAGAGAAAGAGAAAGAGAAAGAGAGAAAGAGAGAGAGAGAGAGAGAGACTAGCATGACTCCCTGGCATTGATCGTGCTCTGCCACCCCATGAGCAGCCCCTAATAACACCCTCTTGCCACCCTCCACCTCTTCTACCGCTACTACCCACTAGTACCAAGAGGGTTCTTTCTCTTGCCACCCTCTTCGACGCGCTCGCCCTTACCGTTAACCCAATCCGAGAGAGAAAGAGAGATGCAGAAGAAAGAAGAAAAGAGAAAAAAGAAAAGAGAAGCAAAAAGAAGAGAAAAGAAGAGATGAGATGAGATGAGATGAGATGAGATGAGATGAAAAGATGCTGGATGGAAAACGAAGACTCTCGACAACACGGTGGTTCGCGTAAGAGACGATATTTCCTTCTGAGCCAGCTGGCCGGTCAGCTGATTCGAATGGTGCGCTCCGCATGGCATGGCATGCGCCGCGACGCGTCGCCCATTAGCCGCGCGAACTAAAGCCATTAACCCCCTCGGCTTAATAACGGCCGTACCCACCCACGGCGACCTGTTTGCAAATCCCGCGGATTCTCTTCGCCAACTTCCTTACTATAAAGGCTCTTCTCTTACTGCTTACGTTGATACAACGTGATCTGGATTTTCTATACAACTTGTAGTAATACTTGTTTATTAGTTCTTGTAGTTTGAAGATCGAGTAAGATCTTTGATTTTCGTTAAACGTAGCAAACATCTATATCAATTTAATCGGCACAAATTTTGTTTCTTTTCTTTTTTATTTTATATTATTTTATTTTTTTATGGTTTTAATACTACGAGCGATGTCAGGGGATTTGTTTAGGATCGAAGCTTCATCTCGCGATAATAATTGGTAACGTTTTACTGATTTCTTTCGTGACGTTTTGAAGAAGTTTCTCGTGGGTATGGTTATTGATATATAGGAGTAAAATTTTATGTCATGATAAGAAAATATAAATAAATTCTTCTTTGTTTATTTAATGTAGAGAGTTATAAAATTACTAGATTTATATATATATATATATATATATATATTAATTATTAGATTAATGTGTGTCTACACACGGACATTGACCTGTATAAAATGAATAAAAGTTGTTATACAATTATATCTGATTATTACATTAATATATATCAATATATGTATATATATATTAATCTATATTATAACATATATACATATATATGTGTATATATATAATAACTAATAATCTAATAACTTCTATAAATGTAATAAAATATATACAATTTAATATATTGTAATATATATACATATATATATATATATATATATATATATATATATATATATATATTGATTTGTAGAAAATCGGTTCAATTATCATGTTTACAAGCGAAAATGTAATCTCTTACGATCTTCATTGATTCAATTTATTACATCACTTGCTTTAATTCTTATTTCAAAATTCATCGTAATTATCATGAAACATTTCGCATACAAAATACAAGAAAGAAGTCTTTCTCTCTCTCTCTCTCTCTCTCTTTCTCTCTCACACTTGTCACTTAAAAAATATTTACGAAGTTAGCGTATTCGTAGAGCCACGTATACGATTACCATATCGGTTAACGTAGACGAGGAGAGAGAGTAAAAGTTGTTTTCTTCCCGGGATCACTTTCGTATCGGGAGAACGATCTTTCGCGATCATGGATAGTATTAAGAGAGAAAATTGTGGAACGCGCGCGCGCGCGCGCGACCTGGCCGGGCCGTGCCACGAATTAATTAGTTCGACCGTGTGGCACATCTTGAATGAGAGAACTGGTGAGTGCACGCGCGCACGCCAAGTTTATCGCTACGTTGGACGTGCCTCACGTGAAATTACGTTGTCGTCGAGGAAATTAACGCGATCTTATTTTATCGTAAATATCTACGCACACCCACGAAAACACGTATTTTACACGTACGGATATATAAAACCTATGTGCGATAATTGTAAAAATATCGAAAAAAGAATTTTTCTTTTCTTTTCTTCTTCTTCTTCTTCTTCTTCTTCTTTCTCTTTTTTTTTATTTATTTATTTATTTATTTATTTTATTTTATTTTTTCTTTGGAAAGAAAAATTTCTTCTTTTTCTTTTCTCTCGAATTTTTCTTTTCTTTAGAAATAAATATAAAAAGAATGTAGATAGGTAGATAGATAGAAAGAGAGAGAGAGAGAGAGAGAGAGAGAGAGACAGACAGAGAGACAATAAGATAAATTCTCTTTAGCTTCCACGAATTCGTTTCGGTTCTTTAAGCG
>NC_057691.1:664722-666998 GCF_014466175.1 Vespula pensylvanica | reverse complement strand
CTCTCTCTCTCTCTCTCTCTCTCTCTCTCTCTCTCTCTTTCTTTTTTTCTTTCTCTCTTTCTCTCTCTTTCTTTTTCTTTCTTTTTCACACTCATTCGACACGCTCAAACTCGGTTATTCGAGTCACGCGCGTTTACCCCGGTACATTATAAAATTATCTGGCCCATATACCCGCCGATAGATAAACTTGTCGCTTCTGAGAGATTCTCGATAATAGCGATAAGATACGATCCGCATTATTGTTCGCGCACATGTCGCGCTCTTCGCGCTTCGTTGCTTCGCTACTTTCGTCGAGGGATTAAAACGGGATATGCCTGCTTGACTCCTCCTCGAGTAAGATTCCTTTTTAATCTGATCAAACGTATGTTCGTACACGCACGATGTACTTATACATACACAAACATATATATATATATATATATACATATATATGTATATACGTCTGTATGTATATGTAGATCTTCTTGAATATTAAACTAAATTCGTTTGAAAAACATTATCGAAATTATTTAGCATATCTATTAAATTGATACTATTGAAAATGATTTCCCCTCCCATTTTTTTTTCTTTTATTTTCTTTTCTTTTTTTTTGTTTTGTTTTTTTTTTTTTTTTATTTTCTTCGTTAATAATAATCAACGAGAGAAGAAAGAAAGATTTTTGACGGATTCTTGATCGGTTGGCTTTGCTTGGACTTAACTACGATAGATCGTAGCTCGAGAATTATTTCGAGCAAGCACAGCTTTCATCACGTCCGATATTGCTTCATCAGATTAGACTAATTCGAGTTAGAGAAGGATATAAAGATTGAACGGACGTAGGTGATGATATTTGAAGTTAGCTTTATTCTTCGTTATAAAAATTGTAATCTTGTTTTCCCTCTTTTCTTTTTCCCTTTTTTCTTTTTCTTTTTTCTTTCTTTCTTTTTTTTTCTTTTTTTTTTTTTTTTTTCTTTAGGATTACTTCGATTTTCTTTCAATGCGTTGATTATCTTTCATGTGAGATTAATCGCTGACAGGCATTCGATTTTGCGCACTTAGATTATAAAACGTTCGTACGGTGTATTTTAAATAATTACGCAACAGTTAAATGATTATTAATTGAAGATAGAATCTACTTTATAATTTTATAATTTTTTTTTTTGTTGTTGTTCTCTTCTTTGCCTTTTTGTTTTCTTTTTTCTTTTTTTTTTTTTTTCTTTTTCATTTTTTTCTTCGTCTCTTAGAATAATATATCGCATTCTCTTATCGCGTTATGTAAAAATAAAGAAAAAAAATGAAAAGACAAAGAAAAAATAAAGAAGGAAAAAATGATCTCTCGACGTCTTGGAAAGCATTTCCTTTTCTCTTTTTATTTTAATACAATCGGTATAACGAATTACGACTTACATTTTAACTTCTTATGTTCTTTCGATAAGCTCGAGAGTTCGCGCGTGGTTTAAAATATATCTATATCTCTCGTTGACGATAATACGTCAAGGTATATTTCTATATTACATACAATTTTTGTTTTCTTTTTCTTCTATATATATATAAACTTTGATATCTTAATAACGATTAATAAACAAATGGAATGAAAAAAAAAAAAGCAAGAAAGAAAAAAGAATAAACTTTGACATCCTAATGATGGTTAATAAACAAGTGCAGTAAAAAAAAGTCAAGAAAAAGAATAAACTTTGACATTCTAATGATAGTTAATAAACAAGTGTAATAAAAAAAAAAAATAAAAAAAACCGAATATCTTCGTACCGTGTTATATTCGTTTTATTGTTTCATTTTACAAATAACATACCGTTCTTCGCATGACTAATTTATTTAGAAAAATCGTTGCATATGCAACGTATTAATAAATATCAATTATTATTATCATTATCATTATCATTATCATTATTATTATTATTATTATTATTATTATTATTATTATCATTATTATCATTGTAATTACGAAATGAACAATATTAAATGGTCTGTCTACGGTAACCGTATACATCAATATCGAATGTAACGTGAAATGATAAAAGTATCTGGCGATATAATAAATAAATAATAAATAGAAGAGGCTTGTTGGTAAAAAAGAAAAAAAGAAACTTTTTCGTTAAGATTAAAAGAGTTGAAAAAAGAGAAATGAAAAAGAAAAAAAAAAAAGAAGAAGGAGAAGAAGAAGAAGAAGAAAGAATACGACGTTATCCCTGTTCTTTCACGTTGTATAAAATTCTATAAGAGACGAGATTAATTTTTCTTAGACTTCAGAGATCTATCTTTTTTCTTTCTCTCTCTCT
>NC_057691.1:652222-659722 GCF_014466175.1 Vespula pensylvanica | reverse complement strand
TACTCCTGTTCGATGAAAAGTAGTACTCCTTTGAAAGATTTCTCCATTTTCACGAATTTGATTTCTTTCTTTCTTTTCTCTCTCTCTTTTTTTTTTCTTTTTCTTCTTCCCTCTTTATAAGTCTCGACAATAAAAAAAAAGGAAAGACAGAGAAGAGAGAGAGAGAGAGAGAGAGAGATGAAAAATACAACTATACCTCCTCTTCGAGAAAATATATATTCGATATCACGCATGGGAACGTTCAAAAAATTCTTCTTTATTATACAAATGATAAAGTACAGGAATTAATGGAAAGAAAGATGGTAGTCTAGTTAGATGTAAAAATTGAAAGAGAAGGAAAGAGAGAGAGAGAGAGAGAGAGAGAGAGAGAGAGATATATAGGAGAGAGAAAAGCAAAGGAAAAAGAGGACAGTAGAAAACAGGACAAGTTTCTCGGAAGGTTGAGAACCGCTATGGGAGCCTGGGTAATAAAATGAGGGCCCCTGCTCTCCCCTGGGGGTGGGGCCCCCTCGATAACCCATATTGTACCCCCTGCTCCCCCTTAGCTTGGCCCCTCTCGCCGCCGCCCCTGGCCGTATATACTCCGATCGGCCGGGAGAGTTTTGTCCGGCGTTCCACGGCCAGAGAGAAATCTCCAATGGTCTATCTCCGATCGAATCCTTCATTCGAAAATTTTCAAAAATGATGGCTCATCTCCGACGAATTTTCCCGATTTTTTCATATAGTTAAACCAACGAATTTCAATGATCTTCTACGTCCGAACGATTTTTCCTGTAAAATCGAGAGGCGGAGCGCGCGGACAATACTTTACCCGCGACGTATATACACGATCATATACCACCCCTAGTCTCCCCACACCCCCCTAACAACAGTGGGGTGGTACAGTCTCGGCGAAAAGTCGACGGCAACCCTAGCCACTGTACAGACCGAGCAGAAGAGCTTTCCCGGTTGAAGAGAATGAGAATGAGAATGAGAATGAGAAAGAGAAAAAGAGAAAGAACGAGAGAGAGAAAAAGAGAAAGATAGATAGAGAGAGGGGGGGCGGAGAGAAAGGGAAGGAAATGTTCGAAGAAATGAATGGCTGAAAAAAATGCTGCCCAAAGAGGGCAAGGGTGGATGCGAATATTGGATAGATATTAAAGAAGGAAGGGGCCCTAAGAACGAGAATGGCTAAGAAAGAAAAAAGAGAAAGGAAAAAGGAAAAAAGAATCGTTTCGAGTATCTTTAGTCGTGATACATACCATATATATACATACATACATACATATATATATATATATATATATATATATATATATATACGTGTATCATGCGTACGTGCACGCGTTACGTACGTACGTACATACGTACATCGTGTTTATATCAAGGGGTTGCAATAGTTTTGTCTTATTTCGAATTTCGAAAGAGAGAAGGAAGAGAAAAAAAGAGAGGGGGAGAGAGGGAGAAGAGGGAGAGAAAGAGAAAGAGAAAGAGAAAGAGAGAGAGAGAGAGAGAGATGGAAAAAGGGGTGGGTTGTACGGTGGAAGCGAATCGATGAAAAGAAATGTATTCGTCGCGAGTGGCAGCTTTAAGATAGGGTGGTCTACGTCGAAGGCGTCCGTTCGAGGGGTACCTATGTACCTGGTAACACTGGAATTATACCGGATTCTTTCAGTCTCGACGGAATGCCGGAATCAGACTGGAATTCGGAGAGTCGATGCCGGACATTTTTTTCCGCGCTCTTTGGTCGTCGGCGTACAAGCGTTCGAAACAGAAAGAGAAAGAGAAAGAGAAAGAGACAGAGAAAAAAAGAGAAAGAGAGACACAGAGAGAAAGAGAGAAAGAAAGAAAGAGAAGGATACAGCAGCAACGAATGGTCGGATAGAGATTGGTGCTAGAAAGAGAGAGAGAGGGAGTGGTATGTGCGCGCGCGCACACGCTTATTACGACGCAACGACGGGCCGATTTTTTTCCACCGGAGGCCACCTCGATCTCTCGACAAATTGAATTCGACCACCATCTCCCTCAACCCACCCTCTTCTATAGCTACTCTCTTCTCTCTCTCTCTCTTTCTCTCTCTCTCTCTCTCTCTCTCTCTCGTTCACTCTCTTTCTCTTACTTTCTCTCTCTCTCTTTCTCTCGTGTTGGCTAATAAGAGCCCGGAACTTGAATTTTTCGTTGCTTTGTCGGGAAATCATAAAAATTAGCAGGCCCGTTCGGGCGCGGATTTATCGTCGGTATAACGGTCCGGAACCTTTGCCCAGTACCTCCTCTTTAATTGCTACCGTGCGCAACGTGTCGCTGGTTTATTCTTTTTTTCTTTTTTCTATCCTTTTTTTTTTTTCGCTTGTATCCTTTTTTTTCTTCTCTTTTTTTAGTTAGTTTTTTTGTTAGCCTTTTTTTCGTTTTCTCTCTCTCTCTCTCTCTCTCTCTCTTTCTCTCTCTCTCTTTTCTTTGTCATCGTTATTTCTACAAGAAAAAGGAAAATAATGGGACGTCGGGTGGGGGGTGGAGCGAGGAGTGGGTGGGTGGCGGTGGTGAGGACAAAAAAAAATGACTGCATCGTCTCGTTGGATTTATTTATTACTAGATTTTTTAGGTTTATATTCTCATACGTTATAAATTCTTATTTATGGTTTGCGTTACTAGACCTGAAAAAGTTTTACCTAGATAAAATTAATATTCGATTTTATAATGCACGGGAAATATTACCGACGAACAGAATAGAGAAAAAGAGAGGGAGAAAATGAGAGAGAGAGAGAGAGAGAGAGAGAGAGAGAGAGAGAGAGAGAGAGAGAGAGAGAACGCAATAAAATCCAGGGAACAAATCAAGGCACACGTTGCTAGAAGCGAAGTCGAAAATGTATCGATCGCCGGTTCCGAAACATCGTTGCGGTTGGTAGACACGAATATACGTAGAACATATGTATGTGTGTAGAAATTTAATGTCCGATCGAGGCAAGAATAGTCTGTTACATGCTTCATCCACGTTGGCCGAGTTACCTCGAAAATGTCAAAAATGATCAAACGAACGAGGCATATACTTACTACGTATCGATAAAGAGAGAGAGAGAGAGAGAGAGAGAGAGAGTCCCTCAAGTGCGACCTTGGAGAAAATCCTAGAAAAGAAAGAAAATAAAACAAAACAAAACAAAAAAAACAAACAAACAGACAGAAAAAAAATCAGATACCTACTAATTTCCATGAGAGGACATCTATATATATATTTTTTTCGCGTGCCCTAAGCCATTTGTGACTCGCGATGTTACTTCAACGTCGCTTATTTGTCGAGCATAATCTCGTTCACTTTGTCCGTTTCAATAAGCATTCCAAAGCTCATCCTCGGTCTTTCTCTCTCTCTCTCTCTCTCTCTCTCTCTCTTTCTCTCTCTTTCTTTTTCTTTTTCTTTCATTTTCTTGGACTCCGTAAAGGACTCGCGACGCGTTTGCCAGAAATATCAATTTGTGCTGGAGTGGCAACAGTTTGCTTGATTTGGCACGGGCCGGCGGCTTACGTCCGAAATAAATCTTCATGTTCGCGCGAGTACACACGTACTGACACGTAGACACGTAGACACATACATATATATATATATATACACCCGCGCATATGACGCGGGATGGACGGCGAAACGGAAAAGCGATTGTCCTCTCTCGAATTTGACATTACTCGTTCTATCTTTTTCCCTTGTTCGTCTGTCTTTCGAGAAAAGTATCCCTTTCTCTTTTCACGAATCAAAGTCATACGTTTTTCATGTGTGTGTGTGTGTGTGTGTATGTGCGTAAGTACGTACGTATGCATGTAAAAGAAAATGAGAAAGAGCTAACTCCCAGGTTCATTTGTTGATATAAAAATCGTAATAAAATTAGGAAATAAATGAAACGTGTCAAAACTGATATAGATAGACGTGCTAGTGTAACAGTAGTTGGAGTTCGGTGAAACAAGTTTGCTGCTTGCCGGTGGATCGATCGGTTGCGATATCTTTCGTAATTTCGAGCTTCACGGATCCAGCATCGTGTCGTATCTTCTTCCTTCCGCCTCGTCTCTGGGCTTCGCCGTGCTGCTAGTTGCCCGGGCAACGACGTTCTTGCTAAAATTTCCACCCTCGCGTTCTCTCTCTCTCTCTCTCTCTCTCTTCCTCTCTCTCTCTCTCTCTCTTTCTGCTTGCAGAAAGCAAGAGAAACGGGATAGAAGGAATCGAGCACGTTCGAAACGCGTGATTCGCGATAAAAAGACGAAAGTCCGTGTTTCGATCCAGAACGAAGAATGATCCACCAAGTGAGAGGAGTCTCGTTTCTTCTTCGTGAATCTCAACCTCGTTCGTGGTGAAAACACGGCTTGGTACGGTGTAGACCCAGGAAGATAAAGCTTTACTCGATAACGTCACGGAAAAAGACGTCCCACGCGTGGAAAAATAATAATAAGAGGGTGGGGACAAGCGAGATGTATAATTGAATGAAAGCACAGTGAACAGAGCCCTTTCTTTTGCTAAAGAAAAAAAGAGAGAAAGAGAGAGAGAGAGAGAGGGAGAGGGAGAGACAAAAAGCAAGAAAGAGAGAGAGAGAGAGAAATAGAGAGGGAGAAAGAGGAAAAGGGAGACAGAGAGACAGAGAGACAGAGAGACGGAGACAGAGACAGAGAGATAAAGAGTGAGAAAGGAATGGGTGGGGGTGGGAGGACGAAATGCTATAATTTCAAGCCAGACAGTCATGCGTTATTCAGCGCCGCGTACAGACGTTCCCCACTACCCTGTCTCCACCTTCTTATCGTCCTTCGTTCGACCCTCTCTTCTCTTCAATCCCATTCCTCTGTCCCTTTTCCACGCTTCGTTCTTCTGTCTTTCTTCCTTCCTTCACTTTTTCTTCCCCGTTTTTCTCTTATTTCCTTTTTCTTTCCTTTCTTCTTTTCCTCCTCCCTCTCTTCCCACTTCGTTTTCTCTTTTTGCATATATATATATATATATATTTTTTTTTACCCTCTTTCCTCTTTTTCTTCTCTCTTTTTGGATTTTGTTTTTGTTTTGCTTCCGTTTCGCTTTTTTTTTTCCACGGCTTGCGAATCAACCCCCACGGGAAAAATCGTCACGATATTATTGTCATTGCCGAGCTGTAAACGAACCTGTCCGACCTTTTCTTCCTTTTCCCTTTTCCTCCCTTCGCTTTCTCCTTATTATTTTTCTTATTCTTGTTATATGTTAAAAAGGTTCCTTCGTCTTGGTTGTTATTATTATTATTATTATTATTATTATTATTATTATTATTATTATTATTATTATTATTATTATCGTTGTTGTTGTTGTTCTTGTTTCAGGATAGTGACAATCTATGGTGGGACTCGTTCGCGACAGAATTCTTCGAGGACGATGCCACACTCACCCTAACCTTCTGCCTGGAGGATGGACCGAAAAGATACAGTTAGTATAATTGAACATTTAAACGTCAATAAAAAACACACACACACACACACACACACACACACACACACATAGATACAAAACAAACACGCCTGTTACATTCATTCGTTTCCATTTTTTCATCGATGATCAAATCACATAGAATCGTAAATCGTACGAGAAACTTAAATCGTAATCTTGAATAATACTATGTCGCGTAATACGAAATAATAAATAAATACCTCGACGGATTTCATATACAAGGACAATCATTAAAAGTTCATACATTCATACATTGGTCTCGTTGACAAACGTGTTCAAGATGAATGGAAAGATGAATGGTACCGTTTGTCGAGTCGTATATTTATTTTAAATAATAACTCGACACTGCGGAGCAATTTTATAGTAGGTGCCTTTTAATGTTTTCCCTTGTGTTTGCCCGCGTTCTCTCTCTCTCTCTCTCTCTCTCTCTCTCAGTAGACGTTCTACTGCAGGAGGATGTATGGCGACAAGGTGATTACATGTTGCTCGCCGCTATCGTCCAAGCTCGCGCGAACGACAGGAGGAGGTACCACCTGCCTCGATGCGAATTATCTCTCACCGAAAGATCAACTTGGCGTTTGTCGTGGACCTTAAATCTCTTCTTTCTCTCTCTCTCTCTCTCTCTCTCTCTCTCTCTTTCTTTCTTATCGCGTACACGCAAACATATACATGTACGATCACATATCAAGCAGTTCGGCCCGTTGCTTTCTACGAGATGATCGACTAACAGCACGCTTATCCTTTCAGCGATAGGAAGGACGCTAATACCTAGGTACTTCCGTTCGATATTCGAAGGTGGAGTGACGGAACTTTACTACAACATGAAGCACCCGAAGGAGTCGTTTCACAACACTAGTATAACGCTAGACTGTGATCACTGCGTCATGGTCACGCATCACGGCAAGCCAATGTTTACGAAGGTGAGTTTTATCTGATCTCTCTCTCTCTCTCTCTCTCTCTCTCTCTCTCTCTCTCTTTCTTTCTTTCTATCTCTCTGTATGTCTGTCTGTCTATCTCTCTTTCTTTATTCTTACGATTGCCTAAAATCCGAAGAGAAATCGGTTAGGCAAACGGTATCGTTTAAACGAGCATGAAACTAATTTAGTCGATGTTTCCGTTTTAGGTGTGTACAGAGGGTAGGTTAATATTGGAGTTCACCTTTGACGACCTCATGAGGATAAAGTCGTGGCACATGTCGGTGAGAACGCATCGAGAGTTGGTACCAAGGTCGGTTGTAGGCATGCAGCAAGATCCTACGGTACTAGAGCAGCTCAGTAAGAACATCACCAGACAGGGTATCACTAATTCTACTCTGAATTATCTCAGGGTAAGTTTTCCAACGTAATAACTTTTATAGAATGATTGATAATCGAAAGAGATAGTAATATCACCAAAGAGGAATGGATTTCGTTTGCGAAAGTCTCTCTCTCTCTCTCTCTTTCTCTTTTTCGTTGTATATATCCGGGTTACGAGATATATGTATGATATATCTACCTTCTTCTTTACTCGTACGGAAGCGCTTTCACCGTAAAACGAACGTACGCGCGCGCGCACACACACACACACACACACACACTTACGTATGTACGTATCCGAACGTATTCGTTTCTCGTTCGTTCGAAAGTCCTCTTTGGTGTTGTTCGCATCTCTAAGAATGTAAACTATTAATTGCTGTTAAATAAGTTCGTTCGTTGTATTAAATGTCTATTTTTTTTTCTTTTTTTTTTCTTGCTTTCTTTTTATACAGTTATGCGTTATTTTGGAGCCGATGCAGGAATTAATGTCGAGGCACAAGGCGTACGCGTTATCACCGAGAGATTGCCTGAAGACGACCTTGTTCCAGAAATGGCAGAGGATGGTTGCCCCGCCGGGTAAGAGAGGTAGACGAACAGTTGCTTTACATGAGAAGCACCAGCCAGTGGAGCCCGAACAAACGGATCAGTCTAAAACGAGATTAATTTGTATTTATCAATTCTAATGATTTATTATATTTTCTCGATGCTTCTTTCCAAGGACATATCGTCGACTTTTCCCGTTTACTTGGTTATTCCAAATATACCATCCGTTGCCTTACAAGGAATATATAT
>NC_057691.1:639722-647222 GCF_014466175.1 Vespula pensylvanica | reverse complement strand
CGACGACCTCGAAAGAGAGAGAGAGAGAGAGAGAGAGAGAGAGAGAGAGAGAGAGAGAAAGAGAGAGAGATCGTAATTTTAAATATCGATTCGTCTACCACTCGCTCTGATCTTTTTAATGTGCTTTTACGAATAAAAAAGAACGAACACAACAATTTATATATATATATATATATATATATATATATGTAAATGAATAAATATATAAATGTATACATACACTTATATATATACGTATATATATTTATACATGCGGACGTTGTACATATCTGACTTACGTCTTGACGCGCGTTCTTTTATTTTTATCGTCTTATTTCTTTTTTTTTTAAATTTTCTTTTTCTTTTCTTTTTTTCTTTTTAATATAAAATTCGTTTGAAAAAAAGTCGCCTCGTCCTCAAGTTTCCTTCTCCCTTTAACTAACTTTTTTTCTCTTTGCCGAACTGATCATTAAACAATTTTCAATAAGGGAAGAAAGATGTAAAAAGACAAATAAAAAGGAAATAAATAAGGAGAATATGGAAAAACTTGTACTTTTGACGATGGTTAAAATAGAAACATTTCTTCGACGTATTTGTTTCACATTCGATTGCGCCTTCGTCAATCGTCTATAACTAACGTTTTATTTCTCGTTTGTGTTACTGCGTTCTTTCTCCGTTCTTTCGTTTTACGCTTATTCGAAATTCCCTCATCTTCGTGCGTGAAACATCTATGACGTTGACATCAACTATTTCTATAGAGAGAAATATTGAAATTTTGAGAAATTCTATTTACGTAATCGCTTACTTGGTTGAGATTTCGAATGTATTTTATATTGTTATCAACTAAAATGAATACTAAAGAAAATATAACGAAATAAATGAAAAATAAAGGACGAGGAAGAAGAGGTCGAGCGACATGCTAATTCTTCGTCATGGTGAACGTAATAGCGCATTAAACGAACGGAGAGAGTGACAGAGAGAGAGAGAGAGAGAGAGAGAGAGAGAAAATGAGTGAGTGAGTGAGTGAATGAGTGAGTGAGTAAGTGAGTGGGTGAGTTTGATCCCGCCTACAAAACGATATACCTATGTATATCTGTGAGTATGTACGTTTGTATGTATGTATGTATATATGTATGTGTGATATGTATGTATGTATGTATGAATGTATACGTATGTATGTATATATGTATGTATGTATGTATGTATATATCCGAATCGAACGACTCTGGGGAGTCGAGCTGCCGATAGGTCAAAGTTCGTCCTGCTCGTTTAGACTTGACACGATTGGTAGAGTGGGGGTGGATGCTTGGGGTAGGGATAAAACGTCGGCGTTTCATCACGTCCATGAACTTTGCGCTTTCGGCCGAGGGAACTTTTTTCTTATTTTTATTATTATTTCTTCTTTTTTTTCTTTTTTTTCTTCTTTTTTCTTCTCTCTGCTTCTCCCTCTCTCTCTTTCTTTCTCTCTATCTCTCTCTGCCTCTCTCTTTATTCCTTCCTTTGCAGTGATTCTACAATTTTACAAAAATCGTGCGATAGAGAGAGAGAGAGAGAGAGAGAGAGAGAGAGAGAGAGAGAAAGAGGTAACGAAAGAATATGTGAGTGAAAGAGAAAGAAAGAAAGAAAGAAAGAAAAAGAATAGGATTTTAAATATGTACAAAACACGTACGTACACGCATACACCTACACATACAAAATACTTGCCCCACATTCACATTTTTACCGGTTACGTTACAATATTGCGTTTCGATTGCGGTACGGCTAGTTTCCGTTTTCTTTTTCATGGGAAATTAAAGGAAAGAAAAAGAGAGAAAGAGAGAGAGAGAGAGAGAGAGAGAGAGAGAAATAAAGAAGGAGAGAGGTGATAAGACATGTATATTACAGATGATATATATATATATACATATAAAAAGTACATACACACATATATACACGTACATAAAAACGAAGGCACCTGGTATCATCCGAAACAATGTCGTCGTTAGTTGTGTTCAACAATTTTGTGAAACAATATTTTCCCTCGCATCAATGATGATACACATACCACACATGTACACATACGAGAAAATACGCATTGTCAATATGTCGTTTTTTAATTATTATGTATAAAGAAGGATATAGGACGCGAGCCAATGTAACTTATATCGTAGCACAGTGAACATTACAGACATATTACTAACACGGACAGTTGTACACTATGTATGTAAGAAAAAAGAGAGAGAGAGAGAGAGAGAGAGAGAGAGAATCAGAATGAGAAAACGAGAGAGAGAAAGAGAGACACACGCACGATACATATTCGCGTACAATGAAAAGACGCGCGTGCGGGCTCACGCTTATACACACGTACACATCCCGGAATCATGCGATAAATCATGAATTAATTAGATAAACCAGATGCGATGCCGGTATAGTCTCACAGTTTGATTGTGTATGAGATATAGGAAAGGGGAGGGTATATTGTATATATGCATATATATATATGTATGTATATATGTATATATACATAAATATATATATATATATATAGGCATGTGTGTGTATATATATATAAAATATACAAATATATATGTATACACATGTATGTATGTACATATATATATACGTATATGTATATATATGTGTATGTATGTGTATATATATATATATATATATAGTGTTTGCCTCTTAGCAAGAGAATGTGACAGCACGTATTATGCGTGTACGTATGCGTGTGTGGTGTGTTTGTGTACGTACGCGTAAAAGAACGAGAGAGAAAGAGAGAAAGAGAGAGAGAGAGAGAGAGAGAGAGAGGGAGAGAGGGTGGGTGAGAATACGTGAACGATTTCGACACGAGCATGCGGTGGGTTCTAGTATAAATGATCTATTGACAAATGTTGTATATTATTACGAATTATAATGACACTATTATAATTAATTAATTAATTATTATACCCTAATAATGTGAATTGAATTTAAACGACAGAAAAATACATGAAATTACGATGTAATAGGAAGAAAATTTTAATTGTCAGTGAGAAAGTCAGGGAGGGAGAGCCGGAGCTGTTGTTCGACGTGACAGCCTAAGTCGAGAATCGAGAGAGAGTGAGAGAGAGAGAGAGAGAGAGAGAGAGAGAGAGAGAGCATGAACGTGTGAGTGAGATATAGAAAGAGAGAAAGTATGATAGAGTGAGAAAAAGAAAGAGAGAGAGAGAGAGATTGAGAGAGAGAGAAAGAGAGCGTGGATCACGACTATAGCTGAGAATCAAGTGAAAGTATCGATCATAGTGCTGACAGTTCATCGAAGATGGATGCTGGACTCGCATTTATCTGCATGGGACCGAGTTTCATACGTGGAAAGTTTCACGAGGGAAATAATATGGCCGCCATCCTTCTCTACATTTGCGTTACGTAATTAGAGAAAAAAGAAAGAAAAAAAAAAAAAAGAAAAGAAAAAAAGAAAAGAAAAAAAAAGAAAAGAAAAAGGGAAAAAAAAGAAAGACATATATTCTCGGAATGGGGAAATTTTCAAGATGTTTCACGTTGTATATCTATTACAAATCATTATAAATCGTTCCTAAAAATCCTCGTTCCATGATTTTAACGTGTTCTGCCCCGTGGCTCGCCGACAAAGTACGCCGCGAGCATTCGCGTTAATTAGCGGCGGCGTCGAGGTTACTACGTGGCACTCGGTAAACCACAAATTCCGAGCCGAATTAGATCGGTCCTTTCGGATTAAAAATTAAACCGATAACTAACGAGGACCGTTCTTTCTCCTTTTTTTTTTTTTTCTTCTTTTTTTTCTCTTTTTTTTTTGATTTTCTTTTTTCTTCTCTCTTTCTTTCTTTTTTTTTTTTTTTTGTTTTTATTACATATAACAACGAATCTTTTGGCACGAACATGTGGACAACGAAATGTTTGATTAGAATATTTGTATACAGGACACGTCGAGATACGATTTATTCTTTATTCATTTGTCCAGAAGGAAACAAAAAAATAGATTTAAAAAGTTCGAAACGCGTTTACACGTTTGACTTTTCGCTAACAACAAAAGGAAGAAAAAAATTATCATACATTTTTCAGATTGTAAAAAGAGACATGTACGAAGTACTTGATGAAAGAAGTATCTGGCAATCGTCGTGAACGCGGTCCTAGGCCGATATCGGTATGTCCATGCTCTACTTATCCAGCACTCTTTTTATTTAAGAGATACGAAAGGTATTCCAAGCGATTGTTGATAAATGATCAATCCTGTGTGTATAATGGAGAAAAAAAAAAAGAAAGAAAAAGAAGGAAGAGTTAGTAAGCGAACGGCTTATCGTCGTTCCAAGTTCAGAGGATCTCTCTCGTTTTTTTCTTTCTTTTTCTAATTTTTCTGTTCTTTTTTGTCTCTTTCTTTTTTTTTCTCTTTTTCTTTTCTACTCTATTAATCGTTCCTAATCTCTTTTTCCTTCTCCTCCTTCTCCTTCTTCTTCTTCTTCTTCTTCTTCTTCATCTTCTTCTTCTTCTTCTTCTTCAGTGTCCATCGATTTTCTATTAGCTAAATCTATCCTCTTTTTTGATCTTTGTTCTGAAAGAAAAATAAATTTCATTTCTTAACAAACAAATAAATTTGTCCTATATTGTTGTAAAAAATCTTTCTTCTGTAAATATCGTCCTCTGAATTTGGCACCAATCCGTGCCTGTTGGTCGATGTGAAACACGGTTGTTGATCGGTGCATGTCTCACGAATCGTTAATTACCAAGATCGGTCTTGAGCGATGAACCGTGCACCGATAGTGTATAAAAGAAAAATAAAAAAAAATAAAAAAAAAAAAAAATAAAACGAGAAATAAAAATTAGCGCAATTTAGGAGCGATTCGAATTGTGATCGTGAATGAAAAAGAGAGAACGAGAAAGAGAGAAAGAAAGAGAGAGAGAGAGAGAGAGAGAGAAAGAGAGAGAGAGAGAGAGTAAAAGAGAGAGCGAGAGAGCGAGAGCGAAAGAGAGAGAGAGAGCGAGAGAGAGAGAAGTAGCCCTTTACCTTCTTTTATGTGGACATGGGCCATCTTGGTATATTATATTAATATACATTCAAAGCTGGCCTATCGCCATGACCAATAAAAAGTAATACAAAGAAGCAAGAATGTGAACGAACAAAGAAAGAAACAAAAAAAAAAGAATAATTGACATCTAATTACATTTTTACGCACTCCAAATTTTTATCCTCGTCATTTGTATCATAGTGGAACATGTGTTTAAAGAAGGATCCACATTATATGTATGTAATCAAAATTGTAACTGAGAAAAGCGTTAATAAAAAAACGATACTCGAAAAGAAACCAAAGAACTCTACTTTACCTACCGTTCGGCATCAAACTCTGCTCAAAGTCATCCTTCGTCGTTTCAGGTAACGTAGTAAAAAATATGAGACAATTGTTATTTACTTATTACATAATTACTTACTGTCCGTATTGTTTCCATTGTTAATTCTAATTCTTACGAAAATTCACGATAAAGGTTAATTCATCGATATCGTCGGACATATTTTTTCATATTTACAGTCGGTAAAAATGTCAAAGAATCGAGCACTATCTGGTGGTAGTTTCATGAATCTATAAAAACCCGTTGTATACTTGCAAAGACTTTTCTATACGGTCAGTACTATTTCAAGGATTTCAAAAAAGAAAAAAAGGAAAAAAAGGAAAGAAGAAAAAAAGAAAAGAGAAAGGAAAAGAAAAGAAAAGAAGATATCGTGACTCGAATGAACTAACGAAATTGATTCAACGAATTATTCTTAACAAACTCATTTATTAAAGTACTAAAAGGGGTGGAAATGAACAAAATCGAGAAAAAGTTACACATAAATATTATCGAGTAGTAAGAGTTATAGTAAGTAGTACGAAAATTACGCGCGTGTCTCTCGTTTTAAAGACGACTTTGCAGAGGCACTATATATACATATTATATATTTTCCTATATACCATATATATTACATATGATATCGCTATGTCGCGCCGCGTGATACGTATAATATGTAATATATATTTATATATTATTATTATATATATATATCTCATTGTGTTTCTGTTCTTGGACGGGAATCCGGAAGGGTATTTCGGGGAGGAAAACGGTGGATCGTCGATCTCTGAATTTAGATCGTTATCTATCTGTCGCGAGATCGACATAGCTTGGCCGTCTTTCTATTTCATTTCTTTGTTGCGTTCTGTTATTTTTCTATTCTTTTATTCTTTCTGTTCTTTTGTATTTTTATTATTATTATTATTATTATTATTATTATTATTGTTTTTATTTTCCCTTTTTATTGATTTGTTTTTTTTTTTTTTTGCTATTTAATTTTTTTCTTCTTTTATTACTTGCGGAAGGATCAGAGAAAGTCAGGAGTCTTTCCATGAAAGAATTGATCTATTTTATAGCATTTCATTTCAAGAAAAAAGAAAAGATGACTCTTATAATTATAACAAACACGTCGTTCAATTACGAAGGAGATTGACACATCCGACTCTTGCGCTTCTTTTTTTTCCACTTTTTTTTTTGTTTTAATAATAATACGCGAAACAAACGTCCTCTCTTCTCTCTCACAAATTTATTCTAATCACTCTCTCTCACTCTCTCTCTCTCTCTCTTTCTCTCTCTCTTTCTTTCTCTCTCTCTCTCTCTCTCTTTCTCTCTCTCTCTGTCATTCTCGTTATTCTCCGTCGCTTTATCCTTCCTTTTATTCAAAAATCTTATACTTCCTCACATTCATTTCGATTTTCATATCTCTTCATTCGACTCTCTCTCTTTCTCTCTCTCTCTCTCTCTCTCTCTCTCTCTCTCTCTCTCTCTCTCTCTCTCTCTCTCACATACACACACACACGATCTTCCTCGCGTTTCTCGAAAAAAAAAAGTTCATTCAGTATCGGCGGTCCGTGAACTTTTTATATCGTAAAGTTTCTTTCTATTTTTTTTCTATTTTTGGTATGTGACCGTATACAAATATGCTAGTTTAATAAAAAACATAAGAATCATCGATCTCATCGTCGTCGTCATCGTCGTCATCGTCATCGTCGTCGTCGTCCTCGTCGTATTTTCTTTATGCACGCTTATCTTGTCGGAGAAAAAATAACGATACCGTCATTTTTAGGACTTTTTTTTTTAGAGACGAAACTCTTTCCTCCCCCGGGGGTAAAAACCACAGTGCGTGCAGCAGGCAAATCGACAGACAAGCAGCAGACAGACAGATAGTCAGGCGGTATGTGTGTGTGAGTGTGTTTACGTCTGTGTATGTATGTGAGTCTGTGTCTTTCTGTCTATGCTCTGTGTAAATTTATGTATGTATATGTGTGTACGTGAAAGTGGATGTGTACATATTATACACTTTCTTTCTTTCTTCCTTTTCTCTCTCATTCTATTTAGGGACGAACCCTACGTTATAGTGGATTACACTCAGAGACAGTCATTTTAATTTGATATACGATTTCTTACATCTCTGTCATACCTTCTCTCTTAGTCTCTCTCTCTCTCTCTCTCTCTCTCTCTCTCTCTCTTTCTCTTTCTCTTTCT
>NC_057691.1:631913-639622 GCF_014466175.1 Vespula pensylvanica | reverse complement strand
TCTCTCTCTCTCTCTCTCTCTCTCTTTCTCTTTCTCTTTCTCTTTCTCTCTCACTCGCACATATTCTTCATATTAGACCCCCTCGTTCTCGCTTTCTCTCTCTCTCTCTCTTTCTCTCTTTCTTTCTCTTATTTTAATTGCATTCTTCACCCTTCTCATAAATAATACATACCTACCGCGCGCACACACACACACACACACACACGCATACAAACGCACACGGACGCACGCAAGTTTCTATTTCTTTTCTTTTCTTTTCTTTTCTTTTCTTTTCTTTTCTTTTCTTTTCTTTTCTTTTCTTTTCTTTTCTTTTCGCTTTATGTAGCTTATTTTTTTTTTTCGTTTGCATTTTTTCGTTTTTTTTTTTTTGGTTTCTTTCTACCTTTTCCGCTTTGTCCTCTTTAGATCCGCGTTTGAACACTTTTGGGGGAGGTTCGGAGTGCCCGGATATTTTTATCGACCATTCTCTCCGCTAAGGATTATTATACAAAATAATTAGAAAAATGTACAAAAATTCATAAAAATAGTAATAGTTACATATTACAAATTACTTTTGGGTAATTATAATAGTGTGATTGAGAAACGAGCACGAAAGTACAACGCTACTATACCTTGTATTACTTTTTTTTTTTTTCTTTTTTTGTTCCTTTTTTCTAAATATAATACATATATCATTCCAGCACGAGGAGACACGTCGAGGAACGCATTGCCGCGAAAATCATGTTTCCTCTTTTTCTTTTTCTTTTTTTCAGTATCATTTCCTTTTCTTTTTCTTCCTTTTTTGCCTTTTTTTTTTCGATACTTTCCTTATCACCCATTCTTTCCTTGTCATGCCTTTCGTCATGAAATTTTCAAGACGACGATTTGGCTGATCGGGGCAGAAAAAGGAAAGAAAAAGATTAGAAAAAAAAAGAAACAAGAAGGACAATATCGTTCGTTTACGTCCATTTGTTTTTTTTTTTTTTTTCACAATCGACCACCAATAATATACATACATACATACATACATACATATATATATATATATATATATATATATATATATTTCACTTTCGATCGGCATCGCGTTCCACCTTTATCTCTCCTTCTCTGTCTTTATGCCTTTCGCTCTCCTTCTCCCTACACTCTCCTCTTCACCTTCCACCTTTTTTTCTCTATATATTTACATGTACGTTCATTCAAAATGGCGTGCACATACACGCACGCACGCACGCACGCACGCAGAGCACCTGCACGTTTCATCCTTTCACGTTTCATTTCTTTCTTTTTTCTTCGTCTAATTATTCTCTCTCTCTCTCTCTCTCTCTCTCTCTCTCTCTCTCTCTTTTACTTTCTCACAATCTTTTTCTAACGCACAGACACACACACATACACACACGAACACACACATACTTTCTCTTTCTCTCTTTTTCTGTCTTTCTCTCTTTCTCTCTCTCTCTCTCTCTCTCTCTCTCTCTCTCTTTCGTTTCTTTTGACTAATCGCCGCAATAAACATAGCGAAAAATCGTTTTCCGCAGTCCGTCGAAAAAAAGAGGAAAAAAGAAAAAAAAAAAAAAGAGAAAGAAAGAAAGAAAAAAGAAAAGAAGAAAAGAAAATCCTCGAGGATCCGTGGTGTACCCGCGAGCTATATTTTTTATGCTTTTGTTTGTTTTTTTTTTTTTTTTTCGTTTGCTTCTTTCTCTCATTTTTTATTTTTTTTTCGGGGCTTTGTTCTTTTTTTTGTTTTTTTGTTTTTTCGTTTTTCTCTTTCGAACCACCCTCCCTCCAACGATAAGTTTCACAGCTACTTTTTGACTTTCCTACGCTATTCGGGCGATATAAAAAAATTACAAAATGAAGCTACGACTTTCTCCCTCTTTCTCTCTCTCTCTCTCTCTTTTTTTTTCTTCTTATTTTCATTTTTTGTTTTTTTTTTCGTCGGGGTACACCACGCTCACACCTCGTGATCGATAAAAAGAAAAAAAGAAAAACGTATGCTTCATCGAGACGAGACGTCCGATCGACTCCGATTAGTATCGATTGATCGATTCGAATCGTTTTCGAATCGAGAGAGAAAAACAAGAGACAATTACGAGAAAATCGATATCTCGAAAGTCTCGCTCAATGTGAACTTCGTTTTTGACTTTTTCTTCTTTCTTTTCTCTCTCTTTTTCTTTTTTTCTTTTTTCCACGCTCCGTTAATCCTCCCGTCTGCCCTTTTTCCTTTTTCCTTTTCTTTCTTTTTCTTTTTTTCTTGCTTTTCTTTCGTTCTCTATACCCTCGACGGGAAAAATACGGTAATCGAAACGATAATCGAAAGAATTATCGGACCGCTTATCCTTCGATATAGGTAACAACTGTATGGGACTCTATTGCAGCTCGCAGCTTACACACTACCGTGTAGTGCTATACGTATTATTTCAGTTAACACTTATAACCACGTTACACTGTAGCTATGTATATAATGTATAATAATCAACGTATCCACGTTATGTAACAATCATTCATTGTCGGTTGTTACATCGTAAATAACGTATATACGTTTCTTTTTCTTCTCTTTTTTTTTCTTTTTCTTTTTTTTTTTTTTTAGTTTCGATTAAAAGCAAATCGCACTCTTTGCTTTTCGACGATTTCGTCGAGCATTTATTTTGACATTCCTCTCTCTCTCTCTCTCTCTCTCTTTTCGCACATTTTTAAAAGTTCTCTCTCTCTCTCTCTCACTCTAACATTCATTCTATTCCTGTCTTTCACATTCTTTCATACACATCGCGTGAGCTAACCGATTCCAACAATCTCTCTCTCTCTCTCTCTCTCTCTCTCACGGTTACAGTTATTTTTTTTTGTTTTATAACAATATCTTGCGACCAAAAAATAAACTCTATTATGTGTATTATTTCGCTAATTAAGCTACGATTATCAATCGTTACGGCTACGTATTACGTTACAAAGATTTCGTCGATTCTGAAAAAGAGAGAATTTACAAATAGTTTCCTGGTCCGGGCGTGACGGTTTGATTTTTTTTCCTTTTTCCTCTTTCTTTTCCCAATTTTTTCCCACGTAACACCCGCTTGCCGTTCTTCAGGATATTACCTTTTTTTTTTTTTTTTTTTCGTATGTTTGTAATATAATTTCTTTGTCTTCTGGACGAAACTCGAACGATCGTCTTTTTATCGTGGTCGTTCGGAGTTGGAAGAAAAAAAAGAAAAGAAGAAGAAAAAAAAAAAAAGAGAAAGAAAAAGAAAAAAGAAGAGAAACAGAAAAAGAAAAAGAAAAACAGAAAAGAGAAAATGAAAGAGAAATTCTTCAAGGATTTCGATCATCGCGTTGCGTTATTTTCGATAAAATTTCTCTTTCATTATTCTTTATTAAATGGCTTTCGCGCAGCCGATCGATCACAGTGGAATTATGCTCTCTCTATGTCTTTCTAATAATCGAATACACGCGGTCATCGCGTTAAGGCGCTTTCGCTATCGCGATTGGTTCGCTATTAACTCACACAACTTGCAAAAAAATTATTCCTCTAATCTTCTTTCTTTTATTTCCTTCTTCCCTTTTGAAACGATTAAGAAGAAAAAATAATAAATAACATTAAGGTCAAACTCTATCGTGTCAAAAAAAAAAAAAAAAAAAAAAAAAAAAAAAAAAAAAAAAAAAAAAGAAAAAGAAAGAAAGAAAAGAAAAGAAAAAAATAAATAAAACAAAGATCGCATACGTTTTGTCCGAAACAGAAAAGAAAAGAAAATTCTTCTTGACTGTTTTTTTTTTTTTCTTTTTCGTTTTCGTTTTCATTTTCTTTTCTTTTTTCTTTCCTCTTTCGTTCCTCGCGAGAAAAATATCATTTTTCACGGTGGAACAGAAATTCATTTCGCACGCGAGCGATCTATGCGAATAATTCGCTAGTAATACAGCTTGTAGAAATTTATAGAACGCGTACGATGCCAAAAATTTTTCGTGCATTCGTCACTTTCCTTCCGATCTTCCCTTCTGTTCCCTTCCCCTCTCTTCCCTTTCCATTCCTTTCTTGCGTTACCAATTGCACGTTGATACGAAAGCGTTCATTTAATTTATTAATAAAATTTACAAATTGCACTGCTCGACGGCTTCGGTAATATAAACGGAGTTGCGTTCCTATAATTAGATAATATTACGCTGTAGGCTTACGACATATCGTGGATTTATGTACGATATTATTAATATTTTCTCTCGCAGGCCAGCGGATTTTGATAATAATATTAATAATAATAATAATAATAATAATAATAATAATAATAATAATAATAATAATAATAATAGTAATAATAATAATAATAATAAGAAGAAGAAGAAGAAGAAGAAGAAGAAGAAGAATCTAATTTCTTGTTTCTCGTGAGAATAAAACGGCGAGTATATAAATTTTTAATAAAAGTAGAAAAAAATATGTGTGTATATATACATACATACATATATATATATATATATATATATATATATATATATATAAAGAGCACAAGATCTTAAGACGAATCCTTAAAGAAAAAAAAAAATGGCTATTATGTGAATCATTCAATAGAGGTAGATTTAAGCTGCTAGTAGATAATATGTACGTATAATATGTATATTATATATAAATATGTCTGTTCGTGTGTATGTTTCTATGTATATGTCTGTGTTTCTATGTACGAGATTATATGTATGTGTATACGGTAATATGTAATGAACCATAAATAACATGATTTACCATCTACCATTTTCCTACGTAAAAAAATTGTTTCCATATTGTAAAAAGGAAACGGAAAAATAAAGTAAATACATATCTCGTATCTATATAAGAGAAAGACGTTCGGTGGACAAAACAGTCTTTGCGAAACAACGCGACAGAGAAAACGCGAACATCAAAAGTTTACAAAAATTCTTTCTTTTCTTTCTTTGTTTCTTATTACTTTTTTTTTTTTTTTAGTTTATTAGCTTTTTTTTGTGTTTTTTTTTTTTTGGTTTTGTTTAATATCATTTTTTTTTCTTCTTCAACGCATCGGTCACATCAAAGACATTGTTATTATTGTTATGTAATATTATTATTGTTATTGTTATATCCTTCATCATTGTTATTATCATCATCATCATTATCATTATCATTCTCATCGTTATCCTTATCATCATCATCATCATCATCATCATCATCATCATCATCATCATCATCATCATTATCGTTATTATCATTATCATTATCATTGTTATTAGATATTATTACTTTTTTTTATTTTAGAATCGTTGAAATTGAATCTAACTGTAATGATTCTTCAAAAAAAGAATATTTTCGTTTAATAATTTTTAATTTAAGAACTTTTCTTTTAATGCGCGAGAGCCGTTCCCCCCTTTTTGTTTTTTTTCCTCGTTTTTTTTTTCTTTTTTTTTTTTTCTTCTTTTTTATAATCAACGAATTAGAATCGTTCTTTCTTTTCTCTTTTTCTTCTTTTTTTTTTTTTTTTTTTGGCTTTTGCTTTTGTTTTTGTTTTCGTTATTTCGTACGTCATAAGCACTAAAAAGGAGCTCAAGTTAACGTGATTATTTATTTCTTTCTCTCTCTCTCTCTCTTTTTTTTTTTTTTTTTTTTAGTTGTTAATCTTTTTTTTATTACAGAAGAAGGAAGAGATCAGTAGTCGTAAAGGCAACGTTATCGAACATATATACGTTGAAGTTATTTAAATCTACCAAAGAGAAGGAAAAATACCTTTATTATAGCCCCGAACAATAATTATCATCGTAATTATACGAGTATTACGAACGACCTTTTTTTCTTTTTTTTTTTTTTTTTTTTTTACTTTTTTGCTTTCTTTTATCTTTCTTTTACTTTGCTCGGTTATTGTTTTCATCTACACGGAATATTACGTTGTGTATCTGTAATGTTTTTTCTTTTTTTTTTTTCTCTTTTTTCTTTTTTTTAATTTTTTTTTTTTTACACACGAAACTATGTTTCTCTTGCTGCACTAATAGAAAAAAAGAAAAGATTTTGTTACTTATTTTTTTCCCCTTTTTTTCTTTATCATTCTATCGCACTTTCTGACTCTCTCTCTCTCTCTCTCTCTCTCTCTCTCTCTCTCTCTCTCTCTCTCTCTCTCTTTCTCTACACATTTTCCTTTTTTTCTATCCTTTCTCTTCTTCTTCTGCTCACGCGCAAACTCTCACACTATCCTTCTCTTTCTCTCTCTTTCACACACATTTTTACTCACACTATTTGAAACATTCTTTCTCTCTCTCTCTCTCTCTCTCTCTCTCTCTCTCTCTCTTTCTCTCTATCTTTCTCAACTCTCTCCGATTAACTAATCTTTCACATCTACTTTCGAAGACTCCACTTTAAATATTAATTCGAGTAATCGATTCGCCTATCGAACGCCCTAAAGTCGAGTGTCGTATTTTTAGAAAAAGGTAAAAAATTCGCCATCCTAAGCTAACCGCCCCTTTTCCCCCACATCTTTTTATTTTTCACCATTTATCCATCGTTCAGCGATATTACGTCTCGCTGTCTCTACGTTTTTATATCATTCTCTCTCTCTCTCTCTCTCTCTCTCTCTCTCTCTCTCTCTCTTTCTCTCACTCTCTGTCACTCTCTGTCACTCTCTCTCTCTTTCTCTCGCACAAAATGAAATCTCCCCGTTCTTTCCTCGTATCCTTTCCATCGTTCTACGTCCGCTTCGCGTGCGCTCCTCTCCTTAACTTTTTTTTTTTATTTATTCAATACGAAAATATTCATTGTTATTAAAAAATTTCTCTTTGTCTGTCCTTAAATCTTAATCGCCGTTGAAAAATTTCGTTCGATGCTCGAGGTATGTGGCATTTGTTTTAAAAAAAATTGCTCGCAAAATTCGAGCTGCTGGGAAAACTCCTGGGGAGAGTGGGGGAAAGGGGGGGGGGTGGAATAGCAGGGATGGGAGATCGTCGTGGTGGTGGTGTTGGTGGTGATGGTGGTGGTGGTGGTGACGGTGTTGAGGAAAAATCACATCTTTTCCGAGAATGATAATCCGCTTTCTATCGATCATTATCGATTGTTTCAGAAGCAAAAAGCACGATGGAAAGGTCGCGGCTTGAAAAAAAAACGTTCGTCCAATCGAGAACGTCCCGTTTTCGTTTATAATTCCGAAATATCCCTTCTCCCTCGTCTTCTCCCTTACTTTGTGTGTAGATGTACTCATGTATTTATTATATGTGTGCCTGCATGCGTGCTTACGTGCGTGTATACGTGTATATCTGTACGTATGTATGTATATATGTGTATGTGTATATTTTTGTGCGTGTGTGTATGTGTCCCAATGCTTTTCGCAATGTCGTCTCACTCGTAAGTATATCATTTGACGTCAATCGGTTAATAAAAGAAACGATCAATTAACCGAACGATCATAAGAATCGATCGATCGAACGATCGGTTACGAGAATTGCAACTACGAACGTTTCCACGCGCGCGTTTCCCTTCTTCTTTCTGTATTTTACTTTTTTTGGATTTTTGTTTTCTTTTTTTTTTTTTCTTTCCTTAAAGAGTTTATCGCGTGTACAAAAATTCTCTCTCTCTCTCTCTCTCTCTCTCTCTCTCTCTCTTTCTATCTTTCTTTCTTTCTTTCATTCTTTTTCTCTTTCTCTCATCGTACATACGTATGCTCACTCGTTCTCTCTCTCTCTCTCTCTCTCTCTCTCTCTCTCTCTCTCTTTTTACTAAACATAGAATATACACATTCACATTAAACGCTATGTAATATAAAGAG